>NC_089801.1:42546939-42569439 GCF_029633855.1 Hoplias malabaricus | reverse complement strand
GCGTATGCAAAAGTGCAAACATCATATTTACTCATCAGCAAAAATGTTTTTGGACCAAGGCTGCCAAAATATTTGCCCATGGCCAAGAATGCCAGTCAGTCATTTGATGGAAACGCCTACTAAATAAGGGCACATTGGCACAACAGGTAGTGTCGCTGTCACACAGCGGAGCTCTGGGGTCCTGGGATTGTGGGTTCAATACCTGCTCCGGGTGACTGTCTGTGAGGAGTTTGGTGTGTTCTTCCTGTGTCTGTGTGGGTTTCCTTTGGGTGCTCCGGTTTCCTCCCACGGTCCAGAAACACAAGTTGGTAGGTGGATCGGCGACTCAAAAGTGTGCATATGTGTGTGTGAGATTGAATGTGTGTGTTGCCCTGTGAAGGATTGGTGCCCCCTCCTGGGTGTGTTTACTCAGTTATTCTGGGCAGGCCCCAGACCCCCCGCAACCCTGAACTGGATAAGCAGTTATAGACAATGAATGAATGCCACAAGTTAGTTCAAATCTGACCAAAGAAATCAAGACAAATATCAGAGGTTAAAAGTAAAGAGGGAGAAATCAAGGAAATAATTAAGTTTCTCTCTCTCTCTTGCTCTCTCTCTCTCCCAAAATCTGTTTGTCTTTCTCCATCAATAGGATTCTTCAAATTCCTTACCAGATCGTTTTGCGGACAGCAAAAACATACTTCTCCACTTCTTGCATGAAAACCGAAGGTCATAGTTATCCAGTAGACCTGGTTACGTAACTTACACCATCTCTGTCTAGAGGTGGCTCCATTTTAACGTCACCACCTCCAATTCCAAGCAGTGGGAGATCTAAAGGTTGGAGAGTGACAGAGTGATAGAGCCTGCTTTGAGATTAGTGACAGAAGTAATTGCCCAACATCAATAACTGACCTCAGTAATGTTTCTTTGGCTGCCATATATAATTATACATAATATAATACCTATCTAATATGTATACGTTTATTTTATCTCCTTAATAACTGCAAAAGTACTTTGAAAAACTAGGTAATATCAATTTTAAATGGTCTTTTTAATCTATGTGCATTCCTGCACGATAGTGAAACTGACATCACCAGAGGCAGAGGGAGAAGAGACTGCATCATTGTAGCAACAATTAACCTTTATTTAGCACACTTACAAGGGCACTAGACAGAAGTGTACAAGCAAGTATACTTTCAAGGCTTTATACTTTTTAGACTTAGTGTAGGATGGAACTGGTGGAGACTGTTATCCTCCCTCCACCACAAACTCCTGGAAGGTGATTAACACTCTGCCAGCAGAAACCACCACACAGCAAGTCCAAAACACACACACACATACACACACACACACACACACACACAAACAGTAACACAAATACACAAACCCCACCATAAAACAAATGCACAAAACAAAGGCCCCTTAAATAACCCCTAAATATCCCCAAACTAACCAAAAGGGCAACCACTGAGCATGCTGGGTGCTCCCTCTTGAGCTTTTCAGCTCCTTCCACAGTCAGCACCACCACAATATAACTATGGTAACATTTATTTACCTTTTGCAGGTGATTGATTTTAATTTTTTTTTTTTTTAACTCAATAATTTACGTAGTGTTTATTAATTTTAAAAGGCTTTCCTGAAGTGTGTTTGCAAAAACATTGGGTAACCGGGTGGGTTTTACCCAAAATTACCTAATGCAATTGATGGCTAAATTATTTTATAAAAAATGTATGAAAAATAAATATTTTTATTTTACATACAGACTCAAAAAAACAAACCAAGCAAAAAAAAAACCATGTTTTATAATTTTTACAACCTTCCCTAACACATACAGACCATATCTGTATGGACACCCTCCCCATATCTCCCAAGTCAATGCATTCATTTCCCCTGCCCTGGAGCTGCTCTATTGCTAAAAACATTTGATCCCAGACTTGTCCAGATGCACTCAGGCCAGGCACATGGTGGCATCTCGTTTTTCTCCCTTTTTGTTGGAATGTGATTCAGGTCAGGAACCACATTCCATCTCCAAACATGAGAGGCATTTTACAGCCTTCGTCCTCCTCCGCCCTGCAGCTTCAGTGCCATTCGTCAGCTCCAGTAAATGAACCCAGACACTGAAAGTCATGGACCGTTTAAGAAGGGCCTGGAGACAGAGGAGAAGTTCCTAAGGGTCCAGTTCTTCTGGCTTATCTTTTCTACACTGCTCATTCATCTGAATTAGGTGCAGACCACCAGTGGGGACCTCCAGAATGGTCCCAGAGGCCTCAGAGTAAAACTCCCTCCACATCCACCTGGTTTGTTTCTTGGCCCCCTGCAGGTCAGAGGTCAGCTTCTGGTTGAGCATCTGAAAGTTTATGCCCCCCCCCCCCCCAAATGTCCAAATGTCTCTTATCTCCACACCTTCAGTAAACAGCAGCAAACCATATGCCTTCAATCCCTCCATCCTCCTGCTTCCACTTTCAGAAGCCTCTGGAGTGTCTGCACCATATGGAATTTCAAATACCCTCCAAACACAGCTCAGTAGCTTACCTGGAGTATGTCGGAAGGACATAGCAGTCAACAGTGAATCTTCTGCAGTAATATACCATGCTTCAAAAGTGGCATTCCTTGAAAACGCAGTCACAAGCAAAAGTGATGGGGACAAACAAGATGTAATGAAACTTGGCATGTCCAATATTTTGCTGTTTTCTTGTCCATAACAAAGATGTCTTGAATGTTGTGTGGAGATTTTCGGATGAACGGACCAATAGAAATGTGCCAAAATGACTAGGGATCGATTATGTTTCTATTCTATTCGTAGAGAATATGAGATATGATGCCAGCTGGGAATTCCGAGACACTCCCTCTGAGAAAAAAATGAACAACTAAGAGGAACCAATCTGCTGCTTGGTCCTGTAGGACAACAGTCCATTCATTCATTCACCCGATTCAACTGCTTTAAGCATTTAATCCAGATCGGGGTCACAATGGGTTCAAACTCTGCCTGGAATCACTGGGAATGAGGCAGGGACACATCCTGGACAGAACACCAGTCCATCAGAGGGATTTGATAAGCATTCTGATTAGCAAGCTAATAAAACAGCTTAATTTTACACTGTTTAGCCATTAGCTGCAGGGTGTGGCATGTGTGTCTGCAAGCAAAAGAGTGTGTGGATAGAGGGAATAATTTGGCACACCTCCCCAAACCCAACTAGCGCCAACTTCACCTCTGCAAAAGTACTTCATCATGGTGTCAGCCGGAGGAGTGCTAACAAGGGTTCTTTCCCTCTTTGTCACCCATCTATCACTCCTTTCCTTTTTCTATTCTGTCTCTCTCTGTCTAGACATTAGCATGGAGGCTAGCAGGTCTGATTCATCACTGTGGGGTTGGAAAACAGGTTCCATTTCTTTTTATGGAAAAGAAAACCTATTTAGTAAATGGGAAAGGCATGTTAACGACTGACTATACATCCTTCTTCTTTGTATAAATAATATTACTCAGTTTGTTTAAATTTTCATTATGTTTCTTGTTTGATTATCCATTCCACCTTAAATGTTCCACAAAACGTGTGTAAACAAGACGCAGGATGTAACCACTTTACCATTTAAGGTGGAATGCTTCAATTATGAACCCGTTTTAGCCTTGCATCCCAGTTCCAGACAGTCTAGACATGAGGGCACTGATTAAACGCCAGCAACAGCAATGCTAGCCTTGCTAATTTTTGATTAATAGCTTGTCTAAGACAAATTAGCATTGATTTAAAGAGTCAATCTGTACTCACTTAGTTTTAACAGTAATTTCTTGTGCCTTAATTAGCATCTGTCGTTCACCCAGATGTTTAGCTGTCTACATGCTACTTAGCATGTCCTGTGCCACCCATTAGCTGGAAGGCTAGCAATGGAATTGTGTTCTCTGGCATGATGGAACTCCCTCTGGAAGGATTTCTGATCTTATCCTCTAAAATCAGTGCCTGACTTCTCTAATGTTATGTGGCTGAATGGCATCAAATAATCACAGCGATGTTCCGACATCCAGAGGAAAGTCTTCCCAGAAGAGAAGAGTCTATCACTGCAGAGGATTAAACAGATCCGTAAACAGGAAGCTGATATCTCAGCTCATTTGACGAATCATTGGTACTCAAAATGCTTAAATAAACAAACAACAGAGTGAAGTCATTATCCCTCCTCAAGAGCAAGCTAATGCTGGAATTTTCCACAGCATTCCCTACAGCTCTGTAATATTCCTCCTCATTAACTCTTGTTGTTTTTGTTTTTGTTTATTTTTTTTTACCTGCTGTCCTGAAGTATTCCAGTAGTGTCCAAATTAGACACTCATGCCGTTTTTCTAAGTCAAAGATAGCATTCCATGATAAACAAGCTTAATTTAATCTCTGCTAAAACCTCCCCCAGCCTGAATGGCATTGGAAGTCATTAAGGATATCTCTGCATTATGGAATACATCATCTGACGTCCATTTCTTTAGTTTAAGAGCTCCGAGGCTAATGTGGCAAACAAGTAAAAACAAAACACAAGCTAGAAATGCACTGAAATGACTATGGAAAAACTGCCTATGGAAACCTGACCTATGGAAATATGGTCTATAGAGATTGAAAGTGGAGTATAAAAAATGGACTGTGAATAAATGGCTTTATAGAAGTATGCCTTATGAAAAAATAGCCTAGGGAAAAACAGACTATGGAAAAATGTTCAATGGAAATGTGGCCTATGGAAAAATGAACTGTGGAAATATGGCCTATGGAAAAATGCTTATGAATAAACAGAATATGGAAATATAGCCTAAACAAAGTATTGAAAATGGCTTATGGAAAAAGGGGACTATGGGAAAATAGCTTATGGAAAAACAAAATATGGATTATACATATACGGAAAAACATTGCAGTGATCAATGCAGAGTTTGGGCTAGAATCCACTCTAGAAACGGACCTGGCCCCCGCTAGACACATCCTGTAACTCCCACCCTGTCACTGCTGTAGGGAAAGTTACCCCTTTGAGGGGGTGGTCAACAGAGCCTTGTCTATGAAATGGACGTTGGTCTTCGGTGGTCCCTAAAGCACAAGGTCAGCCTAAAGACTCCCGACCAGAACTGAAAGTGTTAAAGGAGCAGAGTGCTACAGACTTTCAGGCAATTACAGGGTGGAAAAGTGATGACACCTCTCTGTGAATCATAACAGTGAGAGTGAGAGAGAGAGAGAGAGAGAGAGAGAGAGAGAGAGAGAAACTTTTTCTCTTTTCTTATTTTCTTTGTCTGTCTTGCGTTTCTTTCCACTTGTCTTGTTTTTTCTTTCTTTCTCTTTTTGCTTCTTTTCTCTTTCTCCTTCCTTCGCTGTTTTTTTTTCCACCTTTCTCATTCTTCTTTTCTCTTTTCTTTGTTTCTCTCTTTTTCATCTTTCTCCTTCAAACTTCCTTATCATTCTTTCATTCTGTTCTCTCATCTGTTCTCTCCATCTTTCTCACTGATCTGTCTGTAATCTCCTGTCACAGGGCATGACTAATTGAAAAAATATGAGCTATGATCAGGAGGCCCCAGGGCCCACATGTTATTTGTGAGAGAGAGAGAGAGAGAGAGAGAGAGAGAGAGAGAGAGAGAGAGAGAGAGAGAGAGAGAGAGAGAGAGAGAGAGAGAGAGAGAGAGAGAGAGAGAGAGAGAGAGAGAGAAACCCTAGAAACACATGCTACAGATTCCCAAGACACCTGACATTATTTTGTACAGAACAGAGCTACCGCAATTTAAACTGTACTGACCCTTTAAGAGTTAGTTTATACTCCACGGAGCAGGTCTCCCAGATGTGGGTGGCCATTATCCTGATTCGCTTGTTACTTTGTGCTAACAATGCTCCAGATATTTGTAGGCAGAAACTAGAGGGTGGTGTTGCTGCCGATTATGTTTGACTTCAAAATTTTACAACTTACATCTACCAGGGCCTTTGAAGGCTCTGCCCACCAGATATAATTGACATTTCAGATGTTTACAGGAAACTGAGGTTTGGCTCAGGAAGGATTTCTCCTGTTATTCCAATTGGATTCACAGTTCTCCCACTTTTACCATTCCCTAATAGAACCAGGGCAGTGTTTCTGACTTCAGCAATGTGCTGGTTTGACCTGGAAAGGGTGTGCCATGCATGAAAAGGTCCAGAGATAAAAAGAAAGGCAGAAGAGAAGAAAGTGAGAGGGATGGAAGTGCACACAATGTTAGAGAGACGTGAAGCTATAGAATTACTATTATCTAACTGAGTTTCAAATTATGAAACAAATTGCAGGCAGTTTTGAAGCTAAAGTTTGGTGTGACATGTGTTGATATAGCAACAGTTCATCGTGTTCTGTTAGTACGCAACAGTGTAGTATGTTAATAATATGTGTACTAGCCTGTGAAACTTTTGTAAACTCTTTTTTACTTTTAGAATTAGTACATAATATATAGTTTATACTATTAGTGTGTACACAACAGGAATGCAGCCTGTACCTCACTAGCAGAGCTTCCACATGCTGCTTGCTAAAACTTAGCATTAACTTTTTTTAAAAAAACAAGTTTATGGTCCTGGGTCACTCACATGGGGGAGGTCATGAGTAAAATACTTTACAAACTATAACATAGCATACACACACACACACACAGTGTTTACGTGAAAACTAACACACACCTGCTCCATTCTATTCTTGTTTTAAGGCCCTTCTGTATGTGTGTATGTGTGAACCCATTTTTCACACACACACACACCTGCTTTGTTTTTATACACTCAGGTCATTATGTCATATATACTACAGGTGGACAAAATAACGGAAACACCCCACAAAACTCACAGTCCCTGGTCACTTATTTGAAAACTCCTTTTTGCCTAAATAATTTTGAAATGTCCCTTATATAATGTGGTCATATATATACATTACATATATGTATAATTTCCATGTGATTGAAGCTAGAGAAGTGTAAATATTTTCAGTACTGAAGCAAATACAGTAAAGAAGCAATAAAAATAAAAGATAATTTATAGATAAAGTATTTTAAAGGTTTTATTACAGAAAATGTAACTTTGAATGAACCAATCAGAGCGCTCCGCCCCTCGGCCCCTGTCAGTGGGAGGAAATTCGGCTCATTTGGCCCCGCCCCCTGAGTCCACGGCCCTGATTCACGCGCCCAGTGGCTCAGTCGCGGAGAGTGCGCGGGAGTCACGGAACTGTGTGAGGGCATGGAGGGATTTACACACGCGAAGCGCGAGACCGCCGCACACTGACGGAGAGACATGATCCTCACGCGTGAGTACCGACAGAGACGGGAACAGAGAGAGGCAGGAGAGTGTGGAGAGTGGACGGTCTTCTGTATTTTACGTGACGAAGCGCTCGTGTTGCTCTAGCAATGAGTATGTGTGAGAGTGTGTAGGTTGCCTATGTCTGTCTGTGTGCGTGTGTGTGAGATAGAGAGTGTGTATGTAGCCTGTGTGATGTGATATATATATTTTTTTTTCTTTGACTCAGTTCCTGTCCAGTGTTACTAGTAGTCAGTGTTACCAGGGTTTATTTTCTTCTTCAAGTTTTAAAATTGTAACCCGTGCTTTTGCAATACAATTCTACAATACAATACATTCTGACAGAGAGAGAGAGAAAGTGTGTGGGGGGGGGGCAGTTTTGAGGGTGTGTGTTTAGGGACATCTGTGTCCAGATGTGTAGGTCGCCCCCCAGGTGGATTCTGAATGTCCTTAGTGAAGCTGATGAAACTGAGTGAGTCCACTGTGTGCGTCCAGGTGTACACTGAGCTGAGTGTGTGTTCGTCCGCTGTGGGGAGAAGTGTGTTGGTTTTCATGATGGAGTGTAGTTGCCTCCACTGTCCTCCAGCCCTTCACCACCTCTCTCTCTCTCTCTCTCTCTCTCTCTCTCTCTCTCTCTCTCTCTCTCTCTCTCTCTTCTGTGTGTGTGTGAGAGAGAGAGAGCTGATGTGTATATCTTTCAGAAATTGAGACACTAATGGGTCCATCTGGACAAGAAGTGTGTGTGTGTGTGTGTGATAGTATCAATGGAAGGGATCATCTTTGTTCTGGAGTGTGTTCCATTCATCCCCCACTACCCCCCCCTATACTCCCCCCCCCTTATATGTTATCTGTCTGTCCAGGTGAGGGGGTTGGGGGAAGGTGTCTGTTGCAACTTAATGTGACTTAAAGTGGGTGGTTTAGTTTTTTCTGTTCGGTTCCATTGGTTTGAATAGAAGCAACCCCCCCCCCTCCCTCTCTCTCTCTCTCTCTCAGTACAGTTCAGCGCTGCTTTATTGGCATGTATGTAGTGAGATACACTGTTGCCAATGCAATAAATTATGAACAAAATTTAACAGTGCATAAAAATTTGAAGTTATATACAAGATTGATGGTGATCAACAAAGAAGTTCAAAGAAAACAAAAACAAACAAATACAGCGAGTGTGATCAGCCTCCCCCAGGAGAAAGGGCAGTTTCTGTGTGTTAGTGCAGTGTAGGAGCTCAGGGGAGATGCTGCTGATTTACCTGTAGAGTAAACTCCTAATTGAGCGGTAGAGTGGATACTCAATGAGGAGGTGCTGCTTTGTCTGTACCGCTACTGGATCAGAGTGGGACCTGTCTGGGTCTCCAGTCCTGTCTGTGGTGGCCGCACTTGACGACCAGGCTGAGTCCGTACATGGTCAACACTTTCCTCAGTTTCTCAGTAAGCTTTATTGGCATGGCCATTATTCAGATATAGTATTGCCTCAGCATTATTACAACAACATAGAACATTAGGAACATTACAAATTTGTGTCTTTCATCAAAAATAGCATTATAAATAATTCTCTCTCTCTCTCTCTCTCTCTCTCTCTCTCTCTCTCTCTTTATCTCTCACTCTCTATCTGTATCTCTTTTTATATATATCTCTCTCTGTATCTCTATTTCTCTCTCTCTCTCTCTCTCTCTCTCTCTCTCTCTCTGTATCTCTCTCTGTATATCAGATTCAGATTCAAATAGCTTTATTGGCATGACAGCAATTAGAACAATTTTGCCAGAGCATTACATATATATATATATATATATTTATACTGTAAGTGGTGAGGAGGATGTTACCCACTGTCTCTCAGGCGATGACAGGCTGATACCCACTGTGCAGCGAAAGGGGCTGTGTGCCCATCTCCCAGGATTATCTCTAATTTCTCCAGGTCTTTGAGTGTGTGATAGTTTGGGATCAGCTGTTTAAACCTGTCTGTGAAGCATTCTCTATTTGTTCTGAATTTGTGACAGTGAAGCAGGAAGTGCATCTCTTTCTCCACCTCTCCGCTCTCACCACACAATCTGTCCTCTCTGTGCCACCAGGACTGTTTTATACCTGCTCTTCTCTGCGGCCAGGCTGTGGTCACTGAGCCGGTACTTGGTCAGGATCCATCTCTGCTGTGGGTCTCTGATGCTCAGGAGAGTCTGTACTCTCTTTTTACTGCCCGGAAACATTCAGGTGTACTCTGAGACTGGATCTGGTTCTCCCAGTGTTCTAGATGTAGGTGTAGTGTATGCAGTGTATATCTTTCTCTGTATCTCTCTCTCTCTCTCTCTCTCTCTCTCTCTTTCTGTATCTAACTCTATTTCTCTCTCTCTCTCTCTCTCTCTCATTCGCTCTCTCTCTTCGACTTTTAACTGCTTTGAGACAGAACACGCACACAAAGAACAACACTCTGTGAGGAGAGTGCAGCTCACGCTGGGAAAATATTGGCCTGTGATTGTGAGAACTTCCTCTGACAGGAACCTGAGAGGGGGCAGAGGTGGTGGGTGGGTGGGGGTGGGGGCAGTCATGAAAAAAGAAGAAAGATGGAGGTAGAGATGAAGGACAGAATAGTAGAAAGAGCGCGCGAGAGAGAGAGAGAGAGAATGACAGAGTCGTATTTCTAGGATTCGGTAAGGAAAGTGTCCACTCTGTCTGAGGACCAGATGAGTTCCCCATGCACATGGGGTCCGTCTGTCTGCCCGCCTGTCTATCTCTCCATCTGTCTCTCTGTCTATCTCTCCATCTGTCTGTCTGTTTACTCATCTCTGTGTTGCTCTGTTTATCTTTGTTTGTCTGTCTATCTCTCCATCTCAGATCTCCTCCATTGTTCAGTGTTCAAAAACGAAAGACACACACACACACACAGTCACACACATGGTTTGCTCTGAATAAGGGGTGAGAGGGGGATCAGGATGCTCTGTTGTTTATCAGCTGGGATGAAAAAGAGAGAAAGAAAGAGGTAGAATATGTTGAGGAGCAAGAGAGAGAGGGAGAGTGAGAGAGGAAGTTGGGGAATAACGTCCCCCTGTGGAGAAGTGGAACTGAGTTCACTGGACTGATGGAGCTCCATCTTCTCTCTCTCTCTCTCTCTCTCTCTCTCTCTCTCTCTCTCTCTTTCTCTCCTGCTCTTCCTGTCCTGTGTGTGTGTGTTTTTCTTGGCATCTTATGATCCCACCTTAAACAAAAGTGGGCGTGGTTGATTACTTTTTTACGTAACCATGGTTTCCTTGTACCCCTCCCTTTGGCCAGACAGGAAAGGGAAGTTCAGTCAATTGGACTCACAATGACACACACGCTACAGAAATTATCTAGAGTCTTAAATCTGTAGTGCATTTTCTGTGCGTGTGCGTGTGCGTGTGCGTGTGTGTGTGTGTGTGTGTGTGTGTGTGTGTGTGTGTGAAAATGTAGTTACAGGTTAAAAAGTCTTTAGTGCTGCTTCACTTTGTTGACACACTGGGAACGAACGAGTGTGTGTTTAGACATCTGTGTATGTTGTGTGGCTTTAAGCAAACACACACACACACACACATACAGAGACAGGAAGCCAAAGCACTCTCATTATGGATGCTTCCCAAAGTGTGCGTGTGTGTAATTATTTTTAGTGTTAAACATTCCTCAGGGTTCATGAACTGCATACACACACACACACACACACATGCACACACACACGCACACACACACTTTCCATTGTGGACACTGCTTACTGTGTCCACCCTTTAACTCTACCCCTGAGTCCCCACTCAGTGATGCAGTGAAGTCTTTTTTTCTGGGTGTGTGTGTGTATGTAGAGGGCCCCCTCAAGCTTCTCTTCTGCTCCACATCCTTTCAGACCCACAGCAGGAGGATGGATGGGGTCAGATCTCATGGGAGAGCGGAGGGGGTTCCACCTGCTCTGGAGTTTTGGAGGGTGTTAGATGAGTTTGGAGTGTGTGTGTGTGTGTGTGTCTGTGTGTGTTCCCCTGGTTTACAACTTGTTTCTGTCTAGGCTTGTTGTTGGTATGTAAATGTGCTCTGTCTTTGGCACAAAGTTCTTTCCATTGTGTGTGTGTGTGTGTGAGTGTGTTATCACCGGCCTCCTATGTTGTCATGCACACAGCCTCTCATTCATCCGAGTACACATCACGTATCACTCCACACACACACTCTTTCTTTCTCTTGCTCTCCTCTCTCTCTCTCTCTTGCTCACTCACTTTCTCTATAAGTCTCTCTTTCTCTCCTCTCTCTCATTCTTCTTCTCTCCCTCTGTCTCTCTCTATGTGAAGAGTGTGTATAGCCTGGCTGTTTAGGGTTATCTTTTGTGGAAAGCAGCCCCTCTTTGTGATGTTTTCTCTGATAGTAGGATTACACCGATCAAGTCCAGCTGGAGGAAAAAGATAAGTCCTGGTGGAGATCTCAGGGTCGACATCACAGAGCACAACACTCGCTAAACTGAGCATGACCTAGCTGTGCTAATATAGGCTGTGCCCACAACTACACACTTGGCTTCTTGGCCTTTTTCCACTGCAAGCTCCCTACTCTATTGGCCTTTACTATTTGTTTGGTCCCTGGTCAATTTTGCACTACTACCCCCCCCCCTCCCCCCACCACACACACACACACACACACATACACACAACCCCCAATTGTATCCGGTGTCCTCTTGTTTGTTCAGACAAAGGTGGTCTCTGCTTTAGCTTGGAGAATTTTAAGATGGTGAGTTGTGCTGGACATTTGCATTGCGTGGCATAGAGTGATGACTCTCTCTGGCCAATCAGCACTCTGCAAGGTTTACACATCATGGTTTAGTCCCTGCTCAGCTTTCTTGGAATCACAAGAGAGCAGGGACTAAAAAATAACCCAGTTTCAGTGACCAGGACCAAATTTACCTAATGGAAGCACAGAAAAACAGAGTAGAGTAGGGAACAGGAAGTGGAAAACCTCTTGGTATAGGGGTTTTTGGTTTGTGGTGTTTTGATTGGTTGATTTAAAGTATTGTTTTTCTTGAGTGGTTTGGATTTTTTTTTTTTTTTTTTTTTTTTTTTCTTTTGTCAGAATGATGGTAATTATCTTTGTGAAGCAGCTTCCAGTAGGTCTGTTTTTGTTGTAGCACAATTACGATATCTGCATTTCTGTATGTCAAACACTTGATTATGATTAGTTGATTTGTTTTTCCGTAAAATAGCTGAAAACTCTTGTTGTAGAAATATTAGTGGGGACCATTTTATGTCACATTTTATTATAAATATAACAAATTTATTAAGTAACGATATGTTAGCATGTTTGAATCTTAAGCAAGACTAATGCTTCAGATGGATAGTGAGGGCTTGTCCCCACATATCTGGATATGTTTAAAAACAGATTTTGTTCCCTCCATCCATTCAGATGCATACGAAAGCGTTGCATTATCATGCCAGTCCAGTAGGGGTCCATAGTACCTCTTAATGAGAGACATAAAAACACCAGGAAGCATGAGAAAAACACAAAGGTTTAATCCCACATCACTCAATTTTTATAAACATACAGATACATGTGGGTGGGACATAAGTGTGTCACTCAACCAAACAATTAGTACCCAGTCCACTAGTTCAGAGTAGCATAAATCAGATGCCCCTTGTTTGTAGGTTTTTTATTAGCACTATTGGGTGTAAAATCAGCGTGACACTCACCCCGGTGCTGAAGTCTCCACTTTGCTCGGTGCTCCGACGCCTCTCCGTGTGAACAAAGTGCTAAAAGTCAAACTAGCCGCTGTGAACTGAGCTAGCCATTTGGCGCCAAGGTCCTAAAAGGGCTGTTCCCAGGCCAGTGGGTGTTTGGCAGCTGCTTAGCGGCACTGTTCGAAAAATAACAGCACTGTACGAGACCCAGAGAGTGGAGTAATGAGGGGGAGGGCGGGTGGGTGGATACAGTAAAGCAGGAGTCCTCAAATCCACTCTTAAAACCATGTTCTGTCCTTACATTTTCCTGGTGATTACTGGGATTATTAGGACCTTTCTGTTGTATCAACATTTCAGTTGCAAAATGTACAGCATTTTTTATTTTCAGTAGTCATTTACATTCTAGAAAATAAAGCTCCAGAACATACTGTGACTTATCGTAACACAACATAATGTAACTCAGTGTAGTCCACTGTAACATCCATGAGGCATAAGTTAGCCGCTCACTAACTGATGACTCACAATGATGACAGTTTACAGTTTTCGCTATAGATAGCTAACTAGTATTTATAGGCAAATGGACAAGATTTACTTCTTGCTACATTAGTGTTAGAAATGACTAGGCTTCATTTGCTTTCTTCTCACATAAATGAACAGTGTTGGGCATGTCAGGTTTTTGGGGGCTGGGTTTTGGGAGTGATTTTATTGTGTACATTACATGCTATACACAATGTTTCTCATTGAAGAGGGCTTCGGGAATTAACAGTAGTCTCTCTCTTTCTCTCTTTTTCTCAGAGATAGAAGCAAAGGAGGCTTGTACATGGCTGAGGGCAGCTGGGTTCCCTCAGTACGCTCAGCTCTATGAAGGTGAGTCCTTATTGCCATTCAATGTTGCTATTCATTCCCATTATACTTAGGTCCTAGATAGCCCCCATGTTTATCCACTCCTTCAGTTCTGCTAAACTTCATTTCTGCAATTGGTCCCCAGTGACTCAGCTTGGGGTCCGAGCTGGCACATTCATTCTCTGGATGCCCTCCCTCTTTCCCCATCATAAGAACAGTGTCTGTCAGCTAGCACCGAAGACCTGGGCCCTGTTTCTTAGTAGCACTGTAGTGTTCAGTTAATTTCAGATGTGCTGGTAGGGAGAATGTTCATTGTGAGGCTCGATCTACCATGAAAACTAGACGTGGTTATTTAGAGTTCTAGAGTTTTTAACAGCGAGTAGGCTGTTAAAAAGTAATAGAACCTTATTTTCAGTGTTTAGCATTATGTATCATGTTATATCATGTACTATGATACATGCTAATGTATAAGCCACAATGTAAAGTTGTTTAATAATATGTATTATACCACAAATAGTTCCAAACCTGCAATGTGATTGGCTGAGAGACGTTCCAGGAGTACCAGTATTACATGATAATGACACTCTGACCAAAACTCTTCACGTATCACGCAAAATACATGTAACTTAGCGCTTACAGGACTGTGCCTGGACTTTTTCACCCAGCGGGGAATCGGTTAATTTTTCTTTCGCGCACAATATTTTAAACTGAGTAAAGGGTTATGGTGCAGTGGACCGTTATCTGCTTTCTGATTTGTAAACAAAAGAAATCAGAAATAAATGCAAGTAAATTGCTATGTCTATGTAGTCTCTGTTATCTCTCCACTGCTCTCATTCAAAGCTCACCATCATGGCGCTGGAGCGTTTCTCCAAAATGCTCACTTTTAACTTAAACAAAAAGAACTTGGCAGCGTTTAGTGTATGAAATATATCACTATGATCTGAAGCTGTAAACTATGGTTAAACCATGACATTTTATCGACTTGATGCGCTTATCTCTGCTTCAGTCCTGATTTGGACAGAGAGCAGCTCTGAATAATACAGCTTTGTTTCCCAACAAATCTGGTGTGAACACAGACCGGCTCGCTGAAAAGAACCAACGTTCAAAAATCCTGGATGCGTCCAACATCGCACAAGTTAAAGATCCAGTGTTTGTTGAAAAGAGCATAAAGGAATGTGTAATGGAATGGAACTATTCTACCTCACGGAAGGTTGATAAACATAATTTTTCTCAGTCTTCTTTATCTTAAAGGGGACATATTATACCTCCTTTTAAACACGTTAGAACAGGTCTATGGGCTATACAAAACATGTTCATGAAGTTATTTGCACAAAATCACTCTCACATAAAGAGATCTCCCCAGCTCTATTCTTGCCAGTTTCAGTCCCTTTTAGTAGAATGGGCTGTTTAAAGGCTCTGTCACTTTTTTGCAAATAAGCTGTTGCTGGCCATGCTCCACGCATCCCTTGTCCCCTTTAAAACATAATAATAAACTGCGATAACGAACTGTGCTATATTCGCAATAATACACTTGACATTTACTCTAAAATGTGAAATATTGGCACTGGTGTGCTGTGGCCTTGTCCCTAAGATCACCCTTGCAAATATCTAATATTATAGCACTCCTTCTTGTGTATTATTACATATAAACTTCACTGTGTGGTTTCAGAAAGTGTCACACACTGCTCAATATAAACATGGACAAATGGTTAGCGGACAGCTAAAAATATTAGCAGAAGCCATGTTAAAGATTGCTTGATCCAGTAAAGTAACTCAGAATAACAATTATTTTTTTTTATCTCTGTTCTTTTTTTTTCCTCACTCTCTCTCTCTACCTTTTCTATCTTTGCCATTTTTTAACTTATTTTTTCTCTCATATTTTCAGATTTCTCTCTCTCTTTCTCTCTCTCTCACTCACTCACTCCCTTTTTATACCCTTTAACCCCATTAATGACTGAGGTCTAGTCTTGAGACAGTATTTATAAAGAGAAAAAGCCACTTGAGAAGCTATTGTCATTCACTCTCACTCACACACACACACACACACACATTCTCTCTCTCACACACACCCACATACGCCTCCCATGGTTCTGCCTTTCAACATCACAGCTGTGTTTGTTTGTGTGAATGGGACACACTTCCTTTACATTTTCAGTGGAGGTGTGTGTGTGTGTGTGTGTGTGTGTGTTTGTGTTTGGTGGCGAACCCACCCCCTCCATGTTGATTCTTTAATCCCTCCTTGAGAAGCCCCCATGTCTCTTTCTTTGTGCTCACTGACCAAATCAAACTTTCACGGATTAGCATAGTTGCTAGCTTTATGCTAACTTCATCATTATCATATTCTTTGCTGCTTAATCCATTCCAGGGTTGTGGGTTTATGCTAACTTTGCTTTCCTCATTTTCAAACCATTCTTCAGCAAGGGAACACCCGCATGACTGTAATTCTGTAAAACAAAGCAAGAAGTATGCTTATTTTAGCTTTAACCACTTTGAAATGTGGTCTGAGACTGCCAATCCAAAACACTAATCCCACACCACAGCAGATCATATAGCCTCTAACCCACTGTTTTTTGATGTTCTGGATCAAGAGTTTTCAAAAGTTTGCCAGTTAACCATTAGCTTTAAGTGAAACTTTCTGTACCTCCACGACCCCACATGAGTGACCCACTTCATGCAGCATTAACAGATTTATTCAGGGACAACAGAGACATTTGATTTTTGATCTGTGGTGAGATAGAAAAGTAGAAACCATAATGTTGTTTCTTATTATATAATATTGTTTGCTAAATATTGATTCTAAAATGACTGACTGCAGCTGGAATGTAAAAAAAGTGAATGAAGGAAAAGTCCATGAATTTGGTAAAAGTTTCTCTCAAAGCACAACTTATTATTTCATGACAGTGTAGTGTCCACATGGAACTTGTGGCACTAAACATGCATTAACTCTACCAATGGGGCTGGGTAGTTATAGGCCTGTCCACAGTGATACAGATATTTGTATAAAACAAAGGTTTTGTCTGTGTTTTGTCCATATAAAAATAGTGTTTTAAGTGTCACTGAAAATGGAGATTTTAGGAAAAAAAGCCTGAGATTTTTGAAAACACTGTTGTCCTTGGCATCGTGTTTATGGGAAAAACTGAGTTTTTGCTATATACACATGCGAATAACACCAGATTTTTGATTTCCACAATTTAGGTTCATTGTGTAGTGCACCACATAGGGAGTAATGAGTGATTCAGGATTAAACCTCTGCGTTTCTCTCTTGCTTTGTTTCTATATATGAGTCTATATATGTGTGGCTGGTTAAGTGACAGGTCTGTAAAGGAAAGTAGAAACGGGTGGGTCTGGGTCTTCAGACCCCGCTGTTGAGCTTTGTGGACTTAATTCAGTGAAACATAGACAAAGGGCCTAATTATGCCCCCTGTGAAAAGACTGCAAGTTAGCAGGGGGTTCATGGTGTGTGAAGGTATAAGGTCAGACACTCTGTGTACAATTTTGTGATCTTATCTGGGCATGATTTCAGTTCTAAATGCTTTACGGGGCTCTTTCTGATAACATTTTTTTTTACATTTTTTTGTAGATGGTCAGTTTCCGATTGAAATCTTGTCAGTCACCAGAGATCATGACTTTTTGGACAGAGATGCCATTGAAGCACTTTGCAGGTGAGACGTGCACATACACACACATGCACAAATACCACTCAGCACTTGTCAGGCTCAGGAAGCTGTTGTCTTTTATTACCATCTCACCTGCAACTTTTATTACAGCTGTATATCCTTAACCTCTCTCGCTCTCTCTTTTTCCATATCTCATCCTCTCCCTTCTCTCATTGTGAAAGAGAGAGACTGAGACAGAGAGAGGGGGGGGGTTGCAGATTACAGAATTGAAGAGAATGAAAATTGCAAGAGAGAGAATAAGGGAGTAATTAAAGATGAAGGGGAGAGGGTGAGAAAGAGAATAGAAGTATATGGAGAGGAAAAAAGAGAGAGAGAGGTCAGTTGTGGTCCAGCTGGAGTGTTGAGACATCTGGAGGCCATTTACTGGAGCCAAGGCACATACACAATCTCCCTCTCTCTCTCTCTCTCTCTCTCTCTCTCTCTCCCTCTCTCTCACTGGCTGGTGTCTATGGATTAAAGTTTTTTGTGTAAGACCCATTAGGGGTCTTTTTAAAATGTGACTATAAACTTTCTGTAATGTGTGTGTGTGTGTAGGAGACTGAACACACTCAACAAGTGTGCCCGGATGAGGCTTGAAATCACTCCTCAAAGAAAGAGAGTAAGTTGTCATCTTCCCTCCGCCCAACACCCCTGCCTCTCTCTCTGTCTGTCTCTCTCTCTCTCTCTCTCTCTCTCTCTCTCTCTCTCTCTCTCTCTCTCTCTCTCTCTCTTTCTCTCTCTCTCTGTTGTTTGTTGTGTTTTATTCTCTTTCTCACACTCTCCACTTCCTCAAAAGTCCTTCATTTACCCTAAAAGGAGGTGGATGTGTTTTCTCCACCCCACAATTATACTATAATGGAGCAGTCAGTTGGTCAGTGTGGGTTATAGTGAGTGTGTGTGTGTGTAATGCAGTTTTTTGACAAAGTTAAGTGCGGTGACTTAAATCAAACAAGCCCTGTGTTTATGCTTGGTTTGGCTTTTCATATCCACCTTAGACCGCGGCCCTGAAATGGACAAGCGAAAAAGAAGATGAATGAATGAATGAATGAATGAATGAATGAATGGATATCCACCTTAGAACATATATCTTCTAAGTCCACCTTAAGAAATTCATCAAGTGTTTACAGCTGATTATGTTTTTAACATCCACCTTAAAATCCTAAACAGCTGTTTAAACCAGGCTCAGTTAATTATTTATTAACTAGGTTGCTCAGTTCACGCCTGGTTTAATTTTTCATGTCCACCTTAAATCACCCTTGTATCCGGGACAAAGCCTCCATTGTTAAACGTGTGTACGTGTGTGTTCGAGGGCAGATGACCCTTGGTGTCGTCCGGTGCACATAGAGTCAAAGCCAGGGGTCAGAAGCTGTCTTAAGGAAGCGATTGTGCTGCCTTTAAAAAGCTGCAGGCTCCAAGTATCTCAGGAATGCATTGATCTCCTGGCTCCAGGTCACGTCTGATCCCCTGCCCCCTTTCCTCGTTCCTTTCTTTCCTACTTTCATACGTTCCTCTCTCTCTCTGTTTCCATCCTTCTTTCTTTGGGCCATTACTGTTTCTATATTTTGACACTACAACTCAATATGTTGATTTTAATAGAAAAATACTTGACTGACACGTAACAGGACAGAAAAAGCTTTGACAACGGATAAACACATTTTACATACATGTTGCTGCCTTGGATTCTCAATAGAACACTCCAATCTAACTTAAATTGTGCAGTGATTACATTCTGGTGGCTTATATTCTAATCTGTTTTTTCAAAAGTTACATTTTGACAACAAAATTTTTTCCCAAGTCTACCTTAAATGTTGCTCTATTTACATTCTGATTCCAGTCCACCTTAAATGGTGCATCAGTTACATTCTGTCACCTATGACTCTAAAAAGAAATTTAATTTCCAACTTAAATGGAAGATTTGTAGATATGTTCCACTCCACCTTAAATAGTGCAGGCATTATTTTCTTTCAGCTAAGCTTCAAAACAAAATATTCAGTTCCACCTTAAATGGGGAAGTAATTTCTTTCAAATAAGCTTCTAAAATCAATATTCAGTTCCACCTTTAATGGTGCAGCAGCTACATTCAGTCCCCTAAATGTCTTAATCCCCTGGAGTCTCAGGCCTTTCAACCAAGTCTGAGGTTATCTGACATGCCTTTATATTTTAACTAATTTCACTTACAAAAAAGTTCGTTCCAAATAGCTACACATGCTAATATTCAGCACAAAGCAAGCAATAATAATGTGAGAGACGTATGTATGTCATTTACCTTTTTTTTTTTGTCTAAATTAACTCTAAACATGGACTTCCCAAAAACCTATTTTCAAAGGTGCTGATATATAGTGAAAAAACACATGTGAACATTTATGAAGTTTTCTTTAGAGCTCTGAATTCTGTAGACATGAATGTTGGCTACACACTGGTATTTACAGCTTTCTGATATTTTAATTAGTTTTTCTTCTATTTTGCTATGAATCTGATGTGACACTGTTCATAAGAAAGGTGTGAAATACAGGTGAGAAATCCCCTCCGCACTGGAAAAGATAATGGCCCATTAGCCCACACCCCATCAGTGAGAACAACGGAATAATTTGTTTGTAAACTGTGCTATTTAATTATTTAGTTTCAGGCAACTGCTTGAAAGCAGCAGAGAGCAACCAAACTTTACTACAAGCATTTCCTTTCCTCATTCTTCCCTCCAGCTGAGTTCTGTGTCTCTGCACATTTACAAAACATTTACTGTCAACTTCACAAATTCCATCGCTAGAATATAGTACTGAAGTAGTGCAGCGTAGTGAAGCTAAGCAGCGCCAAATGAGTCAAATACTCATGTGCATTTGTTTACATAACTAAAATGAGCATTTTCACGCGTCATAATACTCTAATAAGAGTGGCCGGATTTTCATGCTATTATCATATGAATACGAAGGGGTGAGCCATCAAGTCTAAGAGTGACACGTGACTCTTTTTACTTGTTTTTCTATAACAACCAGGAAAAAAGTTAATTTCTCCAACCTCCATATATTTGAAAAGCAGACCCATTAAGGTTTCTGGGAGTATGTTTATTATGTTTTTAGGACACAAACTCAGTGAGTTGCATAACTATTTTTTGCAAAAGTTCTGATTTATTCCACTGGTGTGAGCGCAGACTCCAGAGGTTTAAAGGAATATTTCATTCCACCTTAAAAAGTGTAGCAGTTACAGGAAAATTACCTGTAAAACTTATTTAATATTTAATGTTCTTAAAATGGTCCCATGGTTTAAGATTTCAACACAATCAGTTGAAGAAAGTCATTTTTAGGCACTTGCTTGCTCTGATCAAAAGCTTTTCCCTGGGGGGCCATAAAATAACAACCACAGCCAGGTTTTACGAACTTTGGTCACCGCAGTTATCTGCTGTGATGCAGACGATTCTTCACAGGGCAGGGTTCAGAAGCCAGGAACAAATCCAGAGGTGTAGAAGAGAGCTTGGGTATAAGAGCTGGAGTTTTAGACCAAGGTGGAGACACCTCAAATTGGAATACTAGGATCATGACCTGGAAAATCCACACATCTCCCTTTTTATGTCATTATATCTCCAGGCTTTTACCACACTAAATAAAAAATCAAAAGGATTTTCGTCCTTGATGTGTGAGCAGGTAGTTGGAATGTCTAGAGAACCTTAAAGGCACTTGGTGGCTGCTTCTTCCATAACTTCAACAGAAACCCAGACTCTTGCTTTTGCCAAGGAACATTTGTGGTTAAGTGGGGCTTTACGTGTGTTTGTGGTGTTAGATTCAACAAGGGGGAAGGGGACCAGGCCTGTCCAGATACCCAGCTGTAGGGCGAGCCCCCACGCCTGACCCCCACCCGCTGATCCCCTCAGGGGGGAATAGATTATCCAGAGTTAAGCTTGGAAAAGGAATGGTGGACATTTGACTCTGGTGACATGGCTAAGCCTGCCACAGTAACAGCATTCAGTCCTCAGTCATCTTTAGATTGGTCGTATCATTTGTTTGAGACAGTGGGAGGAGGTTAGGGAGGCAGATATGAAGGGTCTCTGTTGTTGGTGTGATGGCCCTCAGGTTGGCCTTAGGTTAACCTCTCTGAGGTTTTACGAAAACAGTTTCAAACAGTTTCAGGCTGTTCCAGTTGCTACAGGATTAGACCAGATCCACAGACCTACTTTTGTCAGCTGCAGGTAAGATGATAAAGCCTAAGTGTTCAGGGCTTGACCTTTATTGAATACCCTAAACAAAGCTTATGAAGTAGATATTTTATGATCCTAAAACTCTGACCTAAATTCTCGATTCCTGTCTCTTGATCTCTGGTCAAGTCCTTTAAATTCCCAGACAATAAAAAGACGAATGTCCTCTTTTGTCTTATTCCAGAGTGAAGATTCAGACGATGATGAACCTTGTGCCATCAGTGGCCGCTGGACATTCCAGAGAGACAGCAAGCGCTGGTCTCGTCTGGATCAGCTGGACCTGGACGTCTTCTTGCCCCCAGCAGGAGATGGGGTGTCTGCCCCACCCTTACTCTCCTCCCAGGACAAGCGTCTGCCTGGAGGCCCTCTGCTCCGGGAGGGAGTTAACGCTAGTTCAGAGAGCGTGCTAAGTGACCTCAGTGAGCAGCCGGAGGTGGGATCCTTGCATAGTGCTGGCAGTGGTGGGCATAGCACAACAGTCCCATCCAGCCCTGTTACCACCATTTCTAACGTGGCTACAGCCCCAACTACCCGCGCTAGCTCGGTTGTCAGTATCTGCTCTTCAGGGACATCTGGAGCTAACGAAGACTCTCTTTCTGAGGGTCTTCCTTCACCACTGGAACATGGAAGCTTTCCATTCGAGGCCAAATCCCACTCTGGAAGTAGTGCAGGTAGTAAAAGCACGCGCTCAAGGGCTAAGAGCTTCCTGAAACGAATGGAGAGCCTGCGCTTGCGCAGCAGTAGCACGGCTTCGAAACGTAAAAAGAAGGGAGCAGCTAGCCAAGGAAGGCTGGAGATTAGTGGACCAGTGTTGAAAGAAGGATTTGATGAGGATAAGCTGCGACGATTCAACTGTGTCGATATCACCAGTCTGGATTGCAATGGCAACCGGAACAGAAGCACCTCATACTCCACTCAAACAAGTAGCGGAAGCACAGGAAGCAGCCAGTCGGAGACCA
>NC_089801.1:42416939-42541939 GCF_029633855.1 Hoplias malabaricus | reverse complement strand
GAATGAGTCATGCGGGACGGACGGGTTTGGTGTCAGTTACGACGGCCAGTCTGCGTATGATGTGGCGGACATGCTGAAGCAATATTTCAGAGACCTACCAGAGCCTCTCTTCACCAGCAAACTTGCTGATACCTTCCTACAGATTTATCAGTGTAAGTGTCACACACCCACATACACACTGTATCTCCAAATATACTTGGTATACATAGTCTTCTAACATTTTTTCTAAAATCAAGAGTTTGATATCTGTGAGTTCATTCTAAAAATGCTCTATTGTTCTGGAAACTCTGTTTTACACACTGCTGATATGCAAGCAGCCGTATAAGATTGGGAACTCAGGAATGGTGAGGCTCCCCTGATTGTGGGACCATTCCAATTGAAATTCCTACTTGTAACTGGGAAAATTCCAACATCCAAGTTAAAATGGAATGCAGCATTGGCATTCCCTTTGGTTTCATACATTTAAATGGAGATTAAGAACAAAAAAAAATGAATTCACTCATTATAAAAGTTGTTTGAAAGCTTTGGAACCTGTGGTGGATTTGTGTGGGTATGAACAGTTGTGCAAGAGCATGAAATCAAAACAAGGCGACATAAGAGAGGAAATAGTTGGTGAATGATGTGTTGGCAACCATGAATTACTGTGTTTTGCCCACAAGGAGCCCTGTGTGTGTGGGTTTGTGTGTGTGTGTGTTTCTGAGGGAGAGAGAGATAGAGAGCATGCCACACACACAAACACACAACACAGGCATACTCATAGGCGCTAGGGTGTCACCGCTATTCAATAACGGCTGTGTATTAGCCTCTTATTTACCAGTGGTTGCTTGTTTTGCACATATTTACAGGACACAGGAAAAACAAGTCTTCAGTTTGAGGGTTTTTACTCAATATTTATCATTTTGGACATTTCAGAACATAAGTTTCTTAAGTTTGTCAAATAAATAACATGTTCTGTCCACATTAAATATTTTTTTATGTCAAGTTTGTAATGTCCATTCCAGGAAACCAAAAATATGAAATTCCCCAAAACGTCATAAAGCTGCTAGCATGCTACATGCACTACTAAATGAACAAAGCTAATTAGCTAAAGTTTCTAAAATGTTTTATATTTTTCTAATCATTAAAGTCAATGAAAACTTACTAGCACCTTTCCCTTTTTTTGTTACAAATTATTTTGGGCATTAGCATGCTAGCAACACTGGTACTATTGCTAATAATTAGGCTAGCCTACAGATTCATTGTACAGACTAAGGTTTTGGACAGCAGGATGCTTGCCACTAGCTCTGAGCAACTAGCTTTTCAGCTTTTATTTTTAGCATTTACTAAGTGATTTTATCAAATTAAATAATGCATTGTTAAGTTGTAAGCTCCATAGAGCTCCGTAGAGATGTATTTTAACTCTTTCAGCAGTGTTAATCCTAGTGTTAATATGGATGACATGAGTTGGGAATGTTGTGCGTGCGTGTGTGTGTGTGTGTGTGGATACATATATAGCTGACCCAACCACTTGGTGGGGTTGGGGGTTGGTAGTCTCACATTCCTTGGACACAAGGGGGTTCTGTGTATTATTTTTACATAACTGCCATTTAGCCTACCCTCACCCTCTTCATAGTTCTTAAGGGCTGCCTTAGGCATAATACCCAGAATGCTTTGCTGGGAGACCAAAATGAGCTTACACACAGGGGTCTATTCATGGAGACTGACCCCTGATGTACCCCACAATATACTGCTATTTCTCGCTATCCGATCAAGAATGGCAATGGAAAGCTAGGGTGGAATATGAACTGTCAATAAATGACAACTGACTTTACACAAACTTTATACTCAATGTAGGAATATTGCTGTGAGGATTTGATGGCACTCAATATCAGATATAAAATATCAGAATTTCTTCCTGATAAGGGTAGGGTAAGGTCTGGGGGGCAATGTTTACAAAGATGGCTAAGGTGAGATATTCATTGGGTGAATTAAGAGTTAGCCATTTAGAAAACAGACACATTGCATTGTCCAAATTAATCAGGAATAACACTAACATTGAACAGTTTTATTTTTCTGGTCACTTCATGTAGAAATATCACCAGTAACCACTAGATGGCAACATAACAATTTCTCTTCTGTCTATATTCTGTACAGTATTTGTGGTGAGTTATACCCAAGGAGTTCATTATAAATGTCTTCTGTAATAAAGTTACTTTGTCTCTACAGTGACTTAACAATTAACTGTGGCCATAAACAAGCAGGGGATCCTATTCACTATATAGTGCACTATGTTTTGAGGAATGTAGGGAGTAGAGTAGAGGGTTGATTGAGACATGGTGATATTTGTGTAAGTCTGCTTGTTGGGGCTAGCCCTCACGGAACCCACTGAGGATGAACTAAAGGCTCTACAGTTCGAAAAAATATAAAGCCTTAACGTGAGTGTCTGTGTCTGTGTCCCAATTGTGTGTTACGCAATACTACTATACAGTTCAGCAGCTAACACACAAAATAACATGCTATATCATTTCTAACAGGATATAATGAGTTGTTGTAATGACAACACGTCATACCAAGCTGCAGCTGCAGCTCAAGGATAAATGCTAATAGTGGTCCATCTCTGTGTGTCAGACATGCCTGTGGACCAGCAGCTGCAGGCCGTCCGTGCCGCTGTGCTGCTGTTGCCGGACGAAAGTCGCGAGGCACTCCAGACACTGCTGTGTTTCCTCAGCGATGTCACAGCGAACGTCGTAGAGAACCAGATGACCTGCATGAACCTGGCTGTGTGCCTCGCACCCTCGCTCTTCCATCTCAACTCTGTCAAGAGGGATGCCTCCTCTCCCAGGTAGGAACTGTGTATAGGTGCAGCAGCTGTTATACTGACCCCTAGTAGCATGGCAGTGGATGTGGCAGGGAAACCTGTTTAAATCATGGGCACCCCCATGTGGGTTACCCACTGTATGGAGCATAACCTTCTTAAATTAGGGCTAAAATAGTAATTGGATTCACTTTGTGTTGTGTTTGTGTGTGTGTGTGTTGCAGAGTTATAAGCAGGAAGAATGCTCTGGGAAAGCCTGACCAAAGAGACCTGAACGAAAACCTGGCGGCCACTCACGGCCTCACTCACATGATTCAGGAGTGCAGGAAACTCTTCCAGGTTGGACACACACACACACACACACAAACACACATACACAAACACTTGCACTCAAAACATCACAGACATTACAGCCCAAACTAAATGTATACAACCTCCCCCATGTCTCACAGCTACATAATCATCATCACAACAAAAGACACACACACAAACACACTCACCTCTCAACTCCAACTACATTGGAGTCCTGTGTCCTAAGATCTGTCAAAATGGTTGTAGGGATCTAACATCTAAGATATCTAAACTAAACACATACTATAAAATTAGCATTGTCTCTGTCACACTTGATTTGCATGCCCCTCTTCAAACATGGGTTGTGTTCTTCTCTCTGCTCCCTGGTTTACTCCTGAACTCTGGCTAATGAAAGCAAGAGGCTGCCAATTGGAGTGCATTAGCAGGAAAATCAAATTGACAGTTCACTCATTTGCTTATAGAAAACATATTCTCGAGTACAAAACTGCTTTGAAAAGGCAAAGGCAGATTTTAATACTATTACTATCAGCAACTGTCAGGGAAATCCAAGGGCACTTTTTCTACAATTATTTTACCGTTGCAGCCTGCTAATAGTTTTCCATTAACCCCTTCCTTGGATGTTTGCAGTGATTTTTTTGTCATTTTTTTAAATGAGAATGAGTTTCAGCATTCTACTCACTCCTTGGATCTCTCAGGGCCTAGTCCTCCCTTAAACAGTTACTGCTTTTTACCCAGTTGATGATTGCTCAGTTACCAAGATTATTAAGTGTTCTAAATCAACAAGATGACCCTTCAGTCAGATTTCGGAGCAAACCCCAGCACAGAAACTGCCCAGGTGAGGGTTATAAATGCTGGCAGCTGATTCTGACCTACTGAATATTCTGGTTCTCCTAGATCTTACTGCAGCATTCAATACAGTCTGTCATGATATGTTGTTGCACAGGCTGGAGACTGGACTGGACTGGGATCACTGATACGGCTATTGCTTGGTTTCGGTCATATCTTGCTGATCTGCAATATTTTGTCTCCCTGGCAGCCACAGATCTGATACCTTGACCTTGTTTTTGGGTATTCCACAGGGTTCAGTTCTCTGCTCCCTTCTCTTTATCTTCTATATGTTTCCGCTTGGCGATATTTTCCAACAGCAAGGTCTTCAGTTTCATTGCTACGCAGATGATACTCAAAATTACCTGTGCACCAGGTCCTCTGATCCACTGCCTCTAAATGCATTGGTTAGTTGTTTGGTTGAAATCAAAAAATGGATGGCTAAGAATTTCCATTAGTAAACAGTAATAAATCTGAAGACATCCTTATTGCATCCCCTTCCACCTTTAAGAAAATTTATCAACCTACACTGCCTATCCCAGGTTTCATTACATCATCTGTGGAGGCTCATATCAAACAACATCTTTAAAATGGCCTATTCCACCTCAAAAACCTCCAGATTGTGCCCTTCTCTTCCAGACTCAGTAGCTGAAACCTTTATACATGCCTTCATCATTTCCAGACTGGATTAATTCTGTTTTAGTTTGGCTCCCTACCAGTAGTCTAAAGAAACTCCAGAATTCTGTAGCAAGCTCCTGTTTACCTTTCTTCATTTTGTCCAGATATTGTCCTTCATGCTCACTTAGCTCTGCTGATTCTCATTTGCTGTTTATACCTCCCGCCAGGTTACATATGTATGGTGAAAAAGCCTTAAGTGTAGCAGGCCCAAAGTTATGGAACTACATCCCATTGTATCTTCGTACATCCCCATCACTATCTTCTTTTAAGAGACATTTTTAAGATTGTTTTCCCAAGCTCTTAGATAATATTCTGTTTTATTCAATTTTTCCCAGTTGTTTTTTATTATTCTGTTCTCTTTGAGTACGTTTAATTGTTTGTATGCTATTATCATGTTTTTCTTACTCTTTCTTTGTAAAGTGTCCTTGTGTGTCCTTAAAGGCAATTATAAATAAAATTCTATTATTATTCTTATTCTATTACACACACACACACACACACACAGTCTTCTTACAGTGAGTCCTAAGTGGAGTCAACTGACCATAACCAGGGAGGAACATTTAACACAGTTATGTAATGGCTCAGCCTTCTCTGAGAATACAGCAAAGACCTTGGGAAACTTCACACACACACAATCACATATAATGTTCTTACATTGTGTCCTCAGACAGGAACGTTGTTACGAAATGCCACAACCTTGTCCGAGGATACAGCAAAGACCTTGAGAAACCTGTACTATCATCACTCATAAACACACACACACACACACACACACATCTATTTGAATACACAGGCTTTCTTCATGGAAAATGGGTATTGCTAGAGCAGCTACACATGACGTTCACCATGTCTATGAGAAGGGCATAAAGCTTCACTTCTTCACTCTTTCTCTCTCTGGAGTGATGGAGCTCCATCCAGTACCTTGGGGGTGAATTTAAGTGCCAGAGCACATTATCTGACACCAGTACCTGGTGTTTTCTTCAAGCTCCGCATTTTAGTTCTTAGTGTGTTGGTTGTATTAAGCTTTTGTGTTCTGCTCCAAACAAGATGAGCTATTCAGCTGCCACCATACTGCTTGGCCTTTTTGCATTTGTTTGGCCTCTGATTGGTCGGCCTGATTTTTACGCATTTGTCAAAACTAGAACAGGTTCTAATTAAAAATCTGACACAGAGTCACAGTCCATCAGTTTCAGACTTGGTGTGAAGGACACCATGTGTTTGTTTGTGTAAAATCGGACTCCTCTTATAAAGTTACTATTTTGGAGATACATGTTTTTCACTGGACAGCGGCAATATAGCATTGTGTTCTCTCTGTGATTAGTTCTTCCACAGATATGATATATATGTCTGTCCAGGAAATGTATAAAAACTAAAAGAAACACACGGCTAACACACACTATTCTACACCATAAGACTCTAATAAACCACTTCAGTCCTGTAATGAGACCATCATTTCATATTAGCTGCCGGTTTTCATGGAGATGGCTAATTATAGCTGGTCAGCATATCTAAATAAATTACTGCAGGACATGGCCATTAATCTGACCTCTGGAGAGGTCAGCAGTGGGCTGGTGTTTTTTTTTTTTTTTTTTTTTTTTTTTTTTTTTGTTATTTATTTTTTTGCCAAACGGAGATAAGGGATTTAAATGTGGTAATGGAAGAGAACAGGAAAAGACTAAGAAGAATGACAGGACACACACCCACACACACATACACAAGAACATAAGCGCACGCAAAGAGGAAGCGGACAGGATACACACATACACACATGCACACACTTGCGTGCACACTTCCACACAAACAGGATGAGCTCCAGAGATATTACCGCTTGCTTAATTTATTATTCCTCATCATTTTCATGCTGTACTTACAGGTTGTGTGTGGCATAACTATGAGAACAGGGCTAGCATAGTCATAGATACAGGCATGTTACAACCAAAGAAATTGGTGTACTGTACATATACAGAATTTACGTTTACAGCATTTAGCAGACGTTCTTGTCCAGAGCGGCTCACAAAAATTCATAATGTTCAGACAGAATGTGTATCCTAGCTAGTACAAATAGGTTAGGGTCCAAATTCCCTCTGAGCTCAGACGCTTGCCAGAACAAGAGTCAGTGCTGATACCTATAGAAAGAACGAAACACACTAAGTGAAATACACAATACAAACTAGTCAGTGCTCAAACTTAGAAGGAAAGGAGTTAAGTGGGTCACAAAGATGGGTCTTAAGTCTGTCTTTGAAGACCCTAAGAGGTACTTTGTGGTTGTGGTTGCGAACAATAGCTGACCATCCAGAATCACACCAAGGCTCCTTGCATCTCCAGACTGTACAATTGAGGAGTTCTCAAATGAGATCTTGATGAGGACCAGCCATTCAAGGAATGAAAAGCAGTTCAGTCTTGCTAGGATTGAGCTTCAAGTGGTGAGCTGTCATCCAAAAAGCAATGTCAGTCAGATATGGCGAGAATCATATCATATCAATGGATATTTTACAGCCATTGACATTAGTGTAGTGTTACCATGGAAACAGGCCTAGCACAATCATAGATACGGATATGCTACAGCCATTAAGACTGAGTGCAAATACAGTATTCAGCAGTATTTAGACTATTTTTAAATGAACAGAATGCTGTAAACAGTGCGGCACGGTGGCACAGCAGGTAGTGTCGCAGTCAAACAGCTCCAGGGACCTGAATGTTGTGGGTTCAATCCCGCTCCGGTTGACTGTCTGTGAAGAATTTGGTGTGTTTTCCCGGTGTGGGTTGCCTCTGGTTTCCTCCCACAGTCCAAAAACACACACTGGTAGGTGGATTGTCAACTCAAAAGTGTCCGTAGGTGTGTGTGTGTGTGTGTCGCCCTGAACTGGATAGGTGGTTACAGACAATGAATGAATGGATGCTGTAAACATTATTACAATAGCTAATGGAAATCCTTTTGCCAAGGAAACTGTTTCAGTGTTTGTATTGAAAAAGATTTGAAGGGATCTGTAAAGATTTTACGACCTGGGGCCAGTACCTATGACAGCTTTGTGATCTCATCATAATGGTCTAGAACAAATGTGTAGGTGTTTTCTGTGCCACACCCTTGGTCGGACGGTCAACACTCTGCTCATAAATAACAATAATTAATATTCATAATAATAATATTGTTTGTATCTCTTTCATCCCCCAGGTGCCGGAGGAGTTGTCCCACTGCCGGAATTCGTATGTGGACCAGGCCCTGAGCCCGATGCGGATGGACGAGCTGCGGGACAGCTACAGGAGCGTGGTTAAGGAGACCATGGATATGCTGCTGAAAGAAGCCAAGGACAGGTTCAGGGGATATGAGAGCTGTGGGACACTGGAAAACATGGAACTTGCTTACAGAAAGGTACAGCTCAATTCACAATACATCACAATTGACAAAAGTGTGCTTTTAAACAAATCAACATTAAGCTCTTATCAGTCAAAACTGTGGTCTGAATATGTTTAGAAAAATATAATAAATTCCTATACTACATGTTACATATGTAACATGATGGCACTGTTGGTGATGGTAGATGACTTTTTTATTTTGTATATGTAAATAAAACTGTATATTGTGCAGGTGAATGATGGCAGGACTCTGAGGCAGTGGAAGGTGTGTGTGGAGGTGGCAGCAGCGCCAGACGAAGTCCTGCAGCGAATCATCCGTGAGCAGAGCCGCTGGGATGAGGACCTGATAGAGACCAGGGTCCTGGAGACCCTTGACTCATCCACTGAGGTCTATCAGTTTGTCCGTAACAACATGGCTCCACATCCACCCACTGAATATGTAGTGCTCAGGTGAGACAGTCACTACAGTTTAATGGAGGTGGTCTTATTAGCTTTTATTATGTGATGGTATGTGTCACCTTGCATATTTTATAATATCTAATCTGAATATTGAGATCACAACAGTCTTTTCATATTTGTTGATATACTCCACTCCGTTTCTGTTTGAGCTTTTTCCAAACTTCGAAACTTTTAGTTGATGTTTATTATTGCTACTACTAGTGGTGGCTAATGACAATGCGCTCTAACGTACTTAAATGGCACTACTTTTCCCCACAGTGGACCACAGTTCTGGTCCTTAATTAAACTGTCTGTCACGTGCTTTGGTCAAAACCCCACATGCCCCACAGCAGTATTCTCCCTGTTTAAGCAATCCTATTCAGAATCCCCACTTTCAGCACCCATTCCTTTAAATGATAATGAGCTACTAACTGTTCACCCCAACCCAAGTGCACCGCAGTAAGGAGCGAGGTGCAGAAGCTCTGTTTTTTAGCCGTTTTCACTCAGTTATCTCAGTTTTTACCCCATGTTCTTATTTCTCTGTGTTCATGGTGTCTGTTTTGCTGTGTTTAACCTCATCTTTGCCCTCTCACATATATGTGGGTCCAGAGCTCTGATTAGACAGACTCAGATGACGGGCCAGGGCAATTCTAAAATCTCTGTTCTTGACGTCAGAAGAAAGAATCAGAATGGCTTGTTTTATTCCATGTTTTTTGACTAAGGCAGCTCACAGAAAACTGGGTGGCCTTGTTTCACAGTGAGCGGGGTGGTGCAGTACAGATAAACACATTAATATGTGCATATGCTCTGAACTAGTGACTTTTCATTATATGTATAACCATTTAAATGTAACAGACAGACACAATGTTGATGACAGTAGTTTCATTGGAGATACACTGCCCTCTTGTGGTGATAATGCATACATCATTTTATATATTTTCGCGGTCAAATTAAAGGTCTTATCAGTGGTACATATCTTAAATCCAGATGTGCCTGTTATACCTCTGTTATATTTTTTCTTGTAATGTAAACCCTGAATATGAATGTATGGACAGTTAATATGATACAATAATATATTTAAAGATGTACTTTTGAAATGATCACACAGAGGCAGTATAATGCCATATTTTTGTTTTTTATTTCAATCTTCAGTTGTAAAGTTTTCTTAGGAATGTGAAAGGTGCTATATATGTGTAACTTTGTATTAATATTACATTTATATTATTATGCATGTAGACAGCAGTAGGCTGAGATTTTTATTGCAGCTACACTGCCTTCTAGTGGTGACTGCTGTGAATACATATCTAAGGCTCATACTGATTACAGGGTGACTGTGACATCACAAGGGATCAACTAGGGCCATTCATCTTTATTGTATTTTTTTATCAGTCCTATATGAGCCAAAATTATGCAGGCATTGCTTATTTTTCCATTTTCATTTTCATTTAGCTATAAAGCTTTTTCAGCTTGAACAAGGCATCACCATACTCCAGTTGTTATCACGATCAAAGAGTTAAGTGTGTGTGTGTGTTCTGCAGGTCATGGGTGACAGATCTTCCTAAAGGTGTGTGTGCACTGGTGTGTGTGTCTGTGGACCATGAGGCTGCGCCAGTTTTGGGGGTGCGAGCTAACATGCTAACATCACGCTACTTCATTGAGCCCTGTGGGAACAACAAAAGCCGTCTCACATACATCTCCAGGACAGACTGCAGGTAACACACACACACACACACACTTTATATATATATAAAGTAGCGTGCATGAACATATGCACGAACACTAATCTATTCCTCTCTCCTCCAGGGGGCGCTGTCCAGAGTGGTACGTCAAGCTTTACGGCCATCTGTGTGTGTCTGAACTTGTGGGAATACGAGACACTTTCAGCTGCCCATTGGACAAATAAACACACACACAGTCCTCTTGGTTGACTCTTACTGAGAGATGAAGAGGAAAATAATGAAGATTACTCAAGGACATGCCTGCTATTGTGACATCATAATGTTGTCATGGACCAATGACATCACTTGTGATGATGTCACGAAGAGGAACTTAAACTAGGCTGTGCTACTGCTGCTTCTGCGAAGCAAGATCTGTGTGTGTGTGCGTGTGTATATGCGTGTGTGTGTGTGTGCGTGTGTGTGTGTGTGTGTGAGAAAGAGAGAGAGAGAGTGAGATAGAGTGGGATCCAAAATCTGACAACATGAGTGAAAATGCTTCAGTATTTTCATTACCAATGCCATGGGTGTTCTGTGGAACAGTGGAACTGTGTTCTCTGGAGTGATCAAGCTCCATCCAAGACATTCGGGAAGACTGGAGATCCGGAAATACTCATCCACCTCAGCACCAAACCTCACTCATGTCTTTGAGGCTGCCATTAAATCTTCAGCACAGCAGTGTTTCCATATTTAGTGTGAAGATTTTGCAGACGTCTGGAATTCCCAAAGGTGTCTGGTAATGGAATTTGTTTTAAAAAATGTCTTAAAATGAGAAATTGTCTTAAAATGAGAAAATTTTAGAACTTTGAAGCGTTTGCACAAGTAGTCTCGTGGCTTTTGGACCCTCAGCTTATGTGTCCAAGTGTGTTAAGTGTGTTGACTGGGAATTATTGACAAATGAGAGGTATTCCATGCACTAGCACCCTACTGCAAAATAGTTTGTGCTTATAACTGTGTGTGTGAGTGCGTGTGTGAGTGTGTGTGTGTAAGAGAGAGAGAGTGTATGAGTGTGAGAGAGAAAGAGAGAGGTGTGCATTATTACTCATCAGTAATAAATGCATCTGCATGGACATTTACAGCTCTTTCACTATATCAGCTCATAAATGGAAGGAAGAATGAATGAATGAAACAAGGAAACAAAGTAAGAGACAAAAGGAGGTGGCTGGAACACCTAGAATGAGGGAAAAAGGATGAGAAAAGAAGGATATATAGTCAAAATTCAGAGATCTCCCTTTGTTTATTTAATTTTCAGTTAAAACAAGTTATTTATTTTTTCTGTAAATTCAACAGAAATTACTCTAAACCTCAATAACTGTATTTAATGTGTTTACTCTTTGCCCTTATTTCAGCATTCATTGTTTTCCAGAGACTCCCCTTCTCACAGCCCACACAAGACTCTACTGAGTCGATCCCTAACACTACTGTAGTTGAAATTTTTACTTTTTCTCCATGCAGGTTTTTGCACAGCAAACATCTAAAGTGAAGTGAATCTTGACTTTCTCCTGTCTCCAACAAAGAGATACAAGCTTTAGATGCTGGGGACAGTTTTGTTGAAGACACCAATGTCTTTACAGCCTTTCACAGCTGTTATGTTAACTTTCTGTAGCTTAATCAGGTTTTATCCTCATTTTCCTTCTAACTTAACCACTTCTAATACAGTTGCCTCATTGTATAGCTATAGCATTCTTATGTCCTCAAAAATATATTTTCAATGAAGTACATAATTGACATTTTTGTTTGGAAATTGAATAATCACAGGGTGGTCTCTGATATTTGAGCAAAAACTAGGCAGCAGTTGTCTAGAATGAAGACCAGTGTAGTGATGGACCAAAATGTGGACAAATACCCACATCTCTTGAACAAAAAGCTACTTAGTGTAGTGGAATAAGTGACAAGAACCAGAAGGAAACAGGTTAAAGTTGAAGAGAGAAAGGGCCTTTTTTGTTGTTGATGTTGTCCTAAAATGTATTGATTAGAAGAGATTTAGAGTTGAAAATTTTTTCAAAGGATTTCAATCCAAAAAAAGGATTTGTTTAATACTTTTTGGCACTTTTCCACTGTTTGGAACCTACAAGACTCTACTCAACTTGGCTCCTTGTGCCGATGGCCGACAAAAATTTTGAATGTGTAACAAGGAAAACTGAACTGTGAGAATTGGGGCGCAGCACTGTGTTCAGTCCAAACAACAAAAACAACACGCAAATACACAATGAATAAACAATGCCTAACTTTACCAATGACGTTGTGGTTTTCAAAGCTTGTGATACCTGTTAGAGAGTGGGTTTTGCAACATCACCAGCTCCATTTCGCGGTGGAGCCCTGCCAGTAGAAATGTGACAAACTTTAAGCGAGCCGAGCTGTGTTGAGTCGAGTCGTGTAGAGCCAGACCTCTCTGCCTGGTGGAAAAGCACCATTAGTTTTTCTCTTGTGCTAAGGGAGGGATGTAGCTAACAAGTAATGCATATCAGTTAGCATTGCATTAAAAATTGCAAAATCACCACACTTGCTTCAAAATGTTGCAAATTGTGCAGTGATGTGAAACTTTTATTATTATTTTTTGGGACATTGTAAGAAACACTGTTGTAAATATGAACAGTGGTACAGCTACTTGGAAAGTAGTACAACTACATTTTTATAGAAAACCACTTCAAACCACATAATGATGTCTGTGGTTTCAAACGAGTGTGACAATTTTGCTACATAGAATAATGCTAACTGGTGATGGGTTCACTTAAATTATTTCTTAGCAACAGCTGCCTCTTAGCTCAAGTGCAAAACTAAAGATCTTCAACACATTTTTAAAGTAAATGTTTCCTAAGATTTCTTTTAGTAACATTAACCTCAAATGAAGAAAAACCTCTAAAAACAATAACATTACAACCACATACCTTCAGAACTAGGTGCCTATACCCTTCAGACACTTTCTAAATGCTTAAACACCTCTAGCTAACACAATCTTGTGCTATAAAACTGTGTGTTTGTGTACATTAAGATAATGCATGACAATGAAAGTTAATTTAAAGCTTTGTGTATTTAAAGCACAGATATATTGTTCCTTATTTTTAAAGTCTTTGTCCTATTTTATTGTAAATGTTACCCCATTTTAAGTTACAGAAATGAAAGAATGTTTTATCTTTTTTATTATTAAACTTATTTCTGTACAGATTAATCAGTCAAAGTGCACTATTAATGGAATTAAAAATAAACAAATACATATATGTAACCATGTTGAAGATTATAATTTTTATTTAATGGAACATATTAGATAAGATTCGTTATACAGGCACATTTTCAAATCAGGTGCTTTGGTTTTTATAATGAAAGGAATTTAAAAATGCTCCAAAATTAATCTAAAAGTAATTTGCAAATTTGTTGACATATTCAAGCTCACTATTATTGGTCATTTTAATGGTAGCTCGCTCTATCTACTATACAGTGGATACTGACAAAGTAATCCAATCCTTTCTAATACTCAATTTAATGCTTATTTTTTTTTATTTTTGCTTATTAGTCTTAATAGCTTCTACAGGCTGGACATTAACATTTCCTAATGTTTTTAATGTCAATATAGCTGCATTTGTTGAAATTCAAGCTCATAACATACAATTAACTAAAGTTTATTTACTACATGAATATGTAACATTCAAAACCATCAAAAAGGTACATTTGCCAAATCATTAAAGAGTTTTGGAAAACTGAGTAATTTTGAAAACTGTCAAAAATGGTTATGAAGGTAAGACATAGTTTATCAATTTTGGGGAAAGATTCATGTTCTGGGTTATGCTAAATATCAGCAATGTCAAAAGAAAAAGTTTCATACTTTTAATGTAAATTAAGCTGTATTTCATGGAAACATAATTCAATATACAATTGAGGTACAGAAAATAAATTATTTCGCAACATAAATATTAAATTTGAGTTCATTTCATCACACAAGAGCATTTTCCAAAACCTAACTGTCTTATAATGAAAAATGAATGATGACTTTGCCTATAGCAATTTTGCTGAAAAATTTAGGTTGTGAATTAAGCTAAATTTTAGTGTCACCAAAAAAATCCAGAAACATTTTCTCATGGCACCATCCATCCATCCATTATCTGTACCGCTTATCCAATTTAGGGTCGCGGGGGGTCCAGAGCCTACCTGGAATCATTGGGCGCAAGGCGGGAATACACCCTGGAGGGGACGCCAGTCCTTCACAGGGCAACACAGACACACACACATTCACTCACACCTACGGACACTTTCGAGTCGCCAATCCACCTGCAACGTGTGTTTTTGGACTGTGGGAGGCCCACGCGGACACGGGGAGAACACACCAACTCCTCACAGACAGTCACCCGGAGCGGGAATCGAACCCCCAACCTCCAGGCCCCTGGAGCTGTGTGACTGCGACACTACCTGCTGCGCCACCGTGCCGCCCCTCATGGCACCAGTGTAGGTAAAATTGCATTGTGTAAATTACTAGCTCATACCTAACATACTTAAATTTTAATGTGAAAAATATATATCATGGGTTGCAGGGTGGTGCAGCAGGTAGTGCTGCAGTCACACAGCTCCAGGGTCCTTGGGTTGTGGGTTCGAGCCCCGATCCAGTCTGTGAGGAGTTTGGTGTGAGGCTTTATCTGACCTCATATATGATGCTTTTTGGTCCACAAAACTGCTTTTACCTACAGGTAGGATCCACATATCACAATTTGCAGCACTCAGTATGATAAACCATTGCAGAGTATGCCTGGAAATTATTTTAATTACACTCTGTTCTAGACCTAATAATTTGATAAAAGTGGTAATTTACAAACATGATCCACATGTCAGAACATTCAGCTTATCTCATCTATTACCTGTAAGTAGGGAGAAATAATCACACAGCTCAGTGTCTAGTAAGTAAATGGGTAAAATGAAAAAGCAGTCTAATACAATTTAGCAAAATATAAAAACAACCAAACTACAGACATGATTGATGTATTGACATTATGCAAAGCTTGCAGTCAAAATTAAATTAAGGTTTTCAATTCATTATCATGATTTCTCACTGCAATCTTCTTATTGGCTTCAATCCAGTGTATGTCTAATATTTCTAGACACCTCTTATCATTGTTAAATTCAACTAATAAACTACCCAAATAGGACAATCTGAAGCAGCTGTAATTGTGATAAAAACTGTATATTTATTTTACATACCTGTAAAACAGCTGTTCATGAAGCAACAAAATTGATGTGACAGACCTCTGCTGCTGTTCATTTAAAGAATTCTTGTCTTATTTCCCAGTCAATCTTTCATTGACTTTAATCATGCCTTCATATGTGACATTTAAACATTCACACTGGTTCTTCACTGAACACCAGTTTTTGTTTTTTATTTAGTCATGTGACTAGTAGAGAAATATTCTCCAGTGGTAATAATACCAAACTGAGCTCAGCAGGCTGTCATTTACTTTAGTCTATGCTGCTGCCTGTACATCAATGCAAAAACTTTTCCATTCTGGGTATGAATTATTTTTTTTAACAGCGCATCTCCTACAGACAAGCCAGTCAGGAAGTGACCTGATCAGTTTCTCCATTTAAATCAGTGGAATTGCTGGGTCCAATGGACACAGAAAACTGACTGGGTGGTCTTGATTCACAGTGTATGGGTTGGTGGGCTCCAGATTCACACATTGCACTGAACATGCACTGAAAAGGTGAGTTTTTCATAATACATCCTCTTTAAATAGTAATATACAGATATATTATGGTCATAATTCTAGTGGTGGCTAAATATATTGCAATGTATGTTTAGCTTTCCTCATTGCATTTCCTACAGGTGACCTGTCTCTTTCCCCTTTATCACTACAGCAACACACAGTGTAGCAATTCACTACCCTAACACACTTCATCTAATAACACTGCATATTTTGCATGACATTACTGTATTCAGAATATCCAAATTAAGTACAGATCTTCCCTGATGTTCTCTCTGGGTAATGTGGTCACTCAGCGGATGATGATTCTTCACTACATTTCTTGAAGATCAGGAAGATGGAAGAGCACATGAGCATCATCAGACACACCACCAGTAATAACTGCAGGCAGTGAGGGATCTGGACCACCACACAGTGCATGTAAACAATTATTTAGCCAAAAGACACAAGCTCTGTAACTTTATTTGTTGAAAATCAACCAACATTTGTTTTGTGTAGCACAGGTTTCAAACCCTGGTTCTGGAGGGAGTAATGTACTGCAAAATGTATGTACTTTATGTGTGCTTTTTTGGCACAAATGACACCATTGTATCAGGTTGGTTAGGCAACAAAAGTTTGGCAAAATGATAACCTTGAAATTATATGAACCTTGAAATTAAAATTTTAACATTGTATACCAAAAGTTTTTATATTTAATACATTTCCTCCCATCCACTGGTTTCTCTAACTCCACACAAACTGTCTGTTAGGTATCTGAAGAAGAATCACAGAAACAGTGCTGTAATCCTTGTGGAGAGGATGGCAAAAGAAAACTTGGACTTGAACTTGTTAGGTAAAGTTAAGGATCATTTTTCACACTAAGTCGGCATCAAAATTAGGCACCTGTACATCTCTAAACATTCATTATCTGTAACCGCTTATCCAATTCAGGGTCGCGGTGGGTCCAGAGCCTACCTGGAATCATTGGGCGCAAGGCGGGAACAGTCCTTCACAGGGCAACACAGACGCACATTCACACCTACGGACACTTTTGAGTCGTCAATCCACCTACCAACGTGTGTTTTTGGACTGTGGGAGGAAACCGGAGCACCCGGAGGAAACCCACACGGACACAGGGAGAATACACCAACTCCTCACAGTCACCCGGAGCGGGAATCGAACCCACAACCTCCAGGTCCCTCCAGGTGTGACACTACCTGCTGCGCTACCGTGCGCCCACATCTCTAAATAGCAAATTATATTTCATACACATTAACAATCCTTGGAATGATCATTTAGTGATATATGGTTGAGTCTACCTTGAGACCAGACCATGTTGGGAGCAGGGAGAACCCTGACATTTTCAGACAGGATATTCCAAGACCAGGGTTGGCAACCTCTGTACTCTGATGTGTATAAAGTGGTTGGTTGGTATAGCAAAGCCAAATCTTGGGTTTCTCTGTGGTAGCCTGGGGATTCTCACTTGGGTAAGCACATCCTGGTGAACCAATAAGATTCCTTGGGAAAGACTCTAACAATACATTTGCCAAAACTGTATGAGCAGAGATAAGTGACTAAAAAAGGCTTCAAACTTAATGCTATAATATTTTATTCTATTTAATTAAATATGCCAGAAGAAGACAAATCCATCATCTGTAACCGCTTATCCAATTTAGGGTCGCGGGGGGTCCAGAGCCTACCTGGAATCATCAGGCGCAAGGCGGGAATACACCCCGGAGGGGACGCCAGTCCTTCACAGGGCAACACATTCACACCTACGGACACTTTCCAGTCGCCAATCCACCTGCAACGTGTGTTTTTGGACTGTGGGAGGAAACCGGAGCACCCGGAGGAAACCCACGCGGAGAACACACCAACTCCTCACAGTCACCAGGAGCGGGAATTGAACCCACAACCTCCAGGTCCCTGGAGCTGTGTGACTGTGACACTACCTGCTGCGCCACCGTGCCGCCCCTAAGAAGACAAATCACTGTTGTAAAAATAAGTTTACCTGATACTCTCTGAAGAGAAATTGTGGCTGAAAGCTCCAAATAATAAATCATTATACTCCAGTGGCCCTCAGCTCTGAATGCTTCAGCCTGAAAATTAAATTTGGTTCTCATAATCCCCTTGTGGGACTTGTCTGCAGCATAAAAGGGGAAGGATGCTAAGTAATTGGCAGGAGTCTGGTTGTGACTTCTGTTGTTTCAGGGCAGTTTAAGGTAGAAAGAACCTCCAGGGAACTGTGGTTGGGTGGAGTAGGTGATGCTAAAGCTATGACCCTTGAAAACCTCTTCCCTCTGGGGAACCTCGGCCATTCTTGTGGGTGAAGAGAACTAGATGACAGACTTCACCAGGAGACCTGGTAATAGGAAACCAAAATTACAAACAGTGGAATACATTTTAGTACTAACCACAATTGTCCCCAAAGACCTACTCATGGCCATTTGCTAAACAGATCTCTCCAGTGTCATCCATGGGGGGTGACATACTGTAAAATGTTCCCAACCACCATAATACACACTCAATTTGTTCTCCTTTCTCTCTGCTTTTCTGAGTGCTGTTGCAACAATTAACCCACAGTCTTAGCTGTCTGCACACTACAGCATCCTCTTACCTGAGCCAGTATATTCCTTGTACCCTTTGTGATTTTATGTGCTGTCTTGAGGGTTTTGGGTTTTGGCAGTACACCAATGCTCCCACTCACTCCAAGGGTCACATTCTGGACTTAATTTGCTGCTCAGGTGTTTCTCCTCTGGACCTTACAGCTGATGAACTCCCAATAACTGATCATTTCCTCCTCTCATTCAATGTCAGTCTTTTACTAAATGTCACCAAACTTCCCCGCTTCATTTCTTTCCGAAATATTAAGGACATTAATTTGGATTTGCTCTCCTCTAGTATCAACTCCATCTTTGACACTCACACTAGACTAAGGATCATCAAAACCAGCACAACACGACATGCTAACAGCTTCTTTCCCAGAGCTGTAGCTCTCCTCAACCACAGTGAACACCTCTGAGTCTCCAAACCACTGAACTAAACCGACTGGACATAACTGCACTGAACAGGACACTTTACTCACTTGCACTATGCTATTTTGCACAGCTGTACAGAAGTTCTATTTCTGTAACTCCTACAACAATACATAATATAACCTACTTCAGGTATATTTGGAAACATTTATATTCATACTCATATCTGTACAGTATAGATTTTATATTTTATGTTGTCTAATTTATGTCTTAATGCTCTTTTTTTCTGCTAGTACTTAACTGTATTCTTTAGTTTATTTATTGTTTATTGTACCTCTTTTAGAGTTATGTTTGTTAACAGTCTGTGTTACATGTCATACATGCGTTGCTGTCACCAAGACAAATTCCTAGTATGTTTAACATACCTGGCGAAATAAAGAGATTCTGATTCTGATTCTGATTCTGATTCTGATTCATCACCTAACCACCCTCGACGATCTTATTGCTCGCTATAACACTGGTCTTCATTCTGTACTTGACTCACTAGCCCCACTAAAAACTAAGTCAGTAACCTTCACAAATTCAGCCCCTTGGTTTACACCCGAACTTCGGCTTATGAAGGCCAAAGGACGGAAGCTAGAGCGGCTCTATAAGAAAACCGGACTAACTGTTCATAAGGAAATGTATAAAAATCATATGTTACAATATAAGGAATGTATTATCCATACAAAAACAAATCATTATACTGATATAATCTGCTCTAATGAAGGTAATGCCAAGTCACTTTTCTCATTATATAAAAGTATTACCCAAGCCCCGGACTCTATCCCATCTCACCTTTCTGTAACTGTAACTCACTCTTGTCATTTTTCACTGACAAAATCCATACAATCCACCACCTTCTTAATGCACAATCCACTCCCAGTTTGCTCCCTGACTTTTCTCCTCCTGCTCATTCTTGGTCTGCCTTTCAGCTTCCCACTACCTCAGATATCTCTGATATCATCCAGGAGCTAAAGCCTTCCACCTGCATACTAGACCCTCTCCCTTCAGTCCTAGTGAAAGCCTGTCAGCCCTCACTAGTCCCCATCATCACCAACATTACACACTCTTCTCTTTCCACTGGGACTGTTCCTGCTCATTTTAAAACTACTGCAATAACTCCAATTCTGAAAAAAACTGGCTCAGACCCCACTGATTTTAATAACCTACGGCCCATCTCTAATCTTCCCTTCATTTAAAAAATTCTAGAAAAGGTAGTAGCTTCGCAACTCCACAATCACTTAAAAAATAATAACCTCTATGAACAGTTCCAATCTGGATTCCTCCCACTACACAGCACGGAAACTGCCCTTATAAAAGTCACAAATGACCTCCTTATGGCGGCCGATTCAGGACTACTCTCCATCCTTATCCTCCTTGACTTAAGTGCAGCATTCGACACCATCTGCCACACCACCCTTCTAAACAGACTTTCCTCCATTGGAATCACTCAAACTCCCCTAAACTGGTTTAAATCATATCTCTCTTGCCGCACTCAGTTCGTTCATAACAAATCATTTACTTCTCAATCTTTCCCTGTTATTTCAGGTGTGCCCCAGGGCTCTGTTCTGGGGCCCCTTCTTTTCATTATCTATCTCCTTCCCCTTGGCCATATCTTTCGAAAACACAACATTAGCTTCCACTGTTATGCAGATGACACCCAGCTCTATTTCTCCTGTAAACCCACTCTCCACATCCCACTCTCCACCCTTACTGATTGTTTGACAGAAATAAAATCCTGGTTCACTGCAAATCTATTAAAACTAAACAGTGATAAAACCGAGGTTCTACTTGTTGGCACTAAATCAATACTCTCAAAAACTAACAGTCCCTTAATTGACATTGATAACACATCTGTTTTCCCTTCCTCTCAGATAAAAAGCCTGGGTGTCATCCTCGACAATTCTCATTTAATCAATTAATCATTTAAATCACATATCAATATAATTACCCAGTCCGCCTACTTTCATCTACGTAATATCAGTCGCCTTCGTCCTGCCCTCATACCACATACCTCTGCCATCCTCGTGCACAGCCTCGTGACTTCCCGCCTTGACTATTGCAATTCTCTGCTTTTTGGTCTTCCACACAAATCTCTCCATAAGCTTCAATTGGTTCAAAACTCAGCTGCCCGTATCATCAGAAAAAACCCCTTCATTCCACCACGTCACTCCTGTATTGTTTCAACTCCACTGGCTCCCAATCAAGTTCCGTATAGACTATAAAATCCTTCTACTCAATTTCAAAGCATTCCATAACCTCGGCCCACCCTATCTCTCTGATCTTTTCACTGTCACTACTCCATCTCGCACTCTCAGATCTTCCTCCTCTATTCACCTGACTGTCCCCTGCGCCGTCTCACCACCATGGGGAGTAGAGCTTTCAGTCGCTCTGCTCCCCGGCTTTGGAATTCGCTGCCACCTGACATAAGGAACATAAACTCACTTCTACAGTTCAAATCCTCAATAAAAACTCACCTGTACAAGATTGCTTTTAATGTTTAACTGATCTATGTTTTTAACTGTGTTATATTTTAATCGTTTCTTTTACCTGTATTTTATGTATAAATTTATTTATTTTTATTTCTTGCTGTTGTAATTGTAAAGTGTCCTTGAGTGTTAGAAAGGCGCTATTAAATAAAATGTATTATTATTATTATTATTATTATTATTTAATGATACCCTTAGAAATTGCTTCTATTCATTTGACACATCCATGGTAGGGAACACACAAACACACTAGTGAGGTCCACCTCGATCCCCAGTTTCTGTCTATGAGGAGTGTGGTGTGTTTTCCTTGTGTTGGCAGGGGGGCCTCCCACAGTCTAAACAAAATCTTATCACAGTGACCATGTCCACTGCTTTTGAAGTCTGTGTCTGCATAAAGTGGAAATATGTCTTTGTTATTTTGTAAGATAGTTACAGGTTGCATTTCTTGATACAGCTACAGATTGTGCTGAAAGATGAGTTCCCAGAAGTTCTCCTGAGCCCATTTATCACAGCAGCATGTTTTTTATACAGTCCCTGACTCTCCTTCCTGGCTCAAGAAAACAACTTTACAAAAATTGCTGTATTCAGCAGGATGACTGGCTGGTATATAATTTCACATGTAGAATCTATTGCCAGTATCTGCTACAGTCCATACCTTCAAACCATATGTGTGGCTACTGTCGTTTCCATGCGGCAGATCCTGGATATTTGATGGGTGTCAGGATCACAGGGGGCGGACTGACGGAGGCGGACGCACTTGCTAAAACACAATGACTTTATTGAAACACAAGATAATAATAAACTATAGACAGACTTAGATAACTTGACATGATATAAGACAGAGACTTTGACAGATAGAGAGGGAACAGGACAGAGAAACCTAGAGGGAGCTAAACAGACAGAGAAACAGACTCAACCTAGACATAGAACTAAATAGACAAACCTGGACACAGAGCTAAACAGAAACCTAAACAGAAAGAGCTAAACAGACTGAACGGTAATGACAGACAAGGACAGACACAAGGAAGAAAACAGACAGAGAACAAACCGAATCAAGGGACAGACAGACTGGACGTGACAAAGGAAGCAAACCAACAAGACTGGAAACTGAAATGAAACGAGTACGAGAACGAATGACCAACAAGAGGAAGTGATACAAGGGGACTTAAATACTAAACACAGAGGAGACGCACCTGAGACAGATAATGAGAGGGCAGGGTAACAAATGAGACACAGACGAGGAGGCGGAACAAAGGCGGGACTAGGGCGGAGACAAGGACAATAACAGACAGAGCCATGTGCAGAGAGAGCACATGGCAGGGAAAACAGACCTGACAGGACGAGGTGTGACAGATGTCCCCCCCTGAACACGCAACTCCCGGGGCGCGTACACCTAAATCCCCAGGAGCTGGCACAGGAGAGGGCACGGAAAACAAGACAAGACAACTAACCAACGGGTGACAGGAACAAAAACAGAAGCTGGGGACAAGACAGGACCGGATATAGGAGACGGGACTAGAGACTGCAACCGACTAGACAGGGAACACTGGATGGATACAGGGACTGGACATGAATCAGGACAGGTGACGGGACTGGGTGCTGGGAATGGACATGAGACTGGACTTGAGACAGGACAGAGGGTTGAAATGGAGACTGGACTGGAGACAAGACAGGAGAATAGACAGGTGATAAGACAGTAGACTGAAAAGGGGACTGGATTGGATTAAAAGGGGACTGGACAGGACTTGGCAGGGGAACAGGGACCAGGATGTTTACAGGGACAGACACGAACACAGTGGCAGGGACAGGAACAGAGACAAAGGCAGACACAGGTACTGGGACGAGGACAGAGACAGGAACCAGGACAGGAACAGACATGGGAATCAAAACAACTGGGGGGTGCCCAGGACTGGCAAATGTCTGTGGGGAAGTCTGAGGAACCAGCCTGGGCACAGTTCTGGGGATTGGCCCTGAAGTCCTTGGGGCCGATCTACAGACACGACCTGGAGCGGCCGGGGCCACAGTCACGGGTGCAGGAGTGGCCGGGGCCACAGTCACGGGTGCAGAAGTGGCCGGGGCCACAGTCACGGGTGCAGAAGCGGCGGGGGACACCGCCTTCGCTGGGACAGGAGCGGCTGGGTACGCCGCCTTCACTGGGACAGGAGTGGCTGGTGAAGCCGCCTTCGCTGGGACAGGAGCGGCTGGTGAAGCCGCCTTCGCGGAGACAGGAGCGGCGGGTGCCGCCTTCGCGGAGACAGGAGTGGCAGGTGCCGCCTTCAAGGAGACAAACCTGGACACAGAGCTAAACAGAAACCTAAACAGAAAGAGCTAAACAGACTGAACGGTAATGACAGACAAGGACAGACACAAGGAAGAAAACAGACAGAGAACAAACTGAATCAAGGGACAGACAGACTGGACTCAGCAACGTGACAAAGGAAGCAAACCAACAAGACTGGGAACTGGAATGAAACTAGTACGAGAACGAATGACTGACAAGAAGAAGTGATACAAGGGGACTTAAATACTAAACACAGAGGAGACGCACCTGAGACAGATAATGAGAGGGCAGGGTAACAAATGAGACACAGACAAGGAGGCGGAACAAAGGCGGGACTAGGGCGGAGACAAGGACAATAACAGACAGAGCCATGTGCAGAGAGAGCACATGGCGGGGAAAACAGACCTGACAGGACGAGGGCGTGACAATGGGACTGATTCAGCACAGATCTTTACTAAAGAACTCCATAACCCACACTCCAGACTCCAAGGCTGCTTCAACCTGCAGTTTAAATTAAAACACTATTATTTACAATTTTTTGACCAGAGAAGGATGGGTCCCCTTTTTGAGTCTTGGTTCTTTCTAAGGGTTCTTCCTCCAGTTTCAAGGGGTATTTCCCTGACATGGCCATGGCCTCTGCTCTCTCTCCTGCTTCTCCTTCCACTGCAATTGGCCTCCGGAGCGACCCCCCCGCATCTGCCTCCGATGCTGGTGCACAGGTTCGAGCCTCCCCTTATCTCCATCTCTGGCTACACTGCTACGGGACTGCCTCGTGTTTGGGAAATACGAATCTGCCATCATCATGGCTGCTGCCCCACTGTTAAAACTTTAGCGCACCTGCTCCTGCACTGACTGTTCTCTTGTTTCTCCTCCCACAGTGACATGCGTGAAATCCCACCACTACCTCCACCAATGGCACTTGGCCTCGAGTCCCAATCCCTCCCTTTATCATCCTACCCCTCCCTTTCTCCTCCTCTTTCTGTCTGTCTCTACTCATCATCCCACCCCTCCCTTTCTCCTCCTCTTTCTGTCTGTCTCTACTCAATATCCCACCTCTCCGTTTATCATCCCACCCCTCCCTTTCTCCTCCTCTCTCCATCTGTTTCTACTCATCATTCCAACCCAGTCCCTTCATCAACCCACCCTCTACCCCTGCGGCAGCCGCTACTCCAAGCCTCATACTTTCTAGCCCACACCCCTTCACAGGTGCTGCTGCATGCCTGCATCCTGCCCACTATGAGCACTCCCAGTCTCTGACTTTCCAGCTCATCCTCTTTTCAGGTGCAGCCATGGATATTTGTCCTAATCCCCTCCCCTTTGCAACTGTCCCACACCCTTCCTCTTCCTTTACAACATACCCTTTAATGTGGTGGAAAAACAATCACGTAAAGCCTACTGGATTATTTACATAAATCTTATTGGTTTATTAAGTATAAGCCAAACATAATAAACAAACCAAACTGAACTGGATAAGCGGTTACATATGGAATTATATTAATAGTGTCAATCGATTTAAAATATAATCACAGTAATAAGGTTAAAATACTAGAACGTCCTTTTATTTTTGTGAGGGTGGTAAATATGTTGTATGTGATATTCATGACAAACTTAGACTTCTTTTTACTTTATTATAATATCTCAGTGTAGTCTTGATTTTTTAATTAGCGTCTCCTAATTTTGCACAACACTCCGCTCTGAGGACGAAGAGTTCCAGTGTCCTTGATATTAAAAGACTGTCCAGGCAGGAGAGTGAATTCGAATCTCTGGAGAAGTTTTGCAAGCACGACTCTGGCCTCCATCTAAACAAAAGAAAAAAAAGTTTGTAACTGAGCAAAACAACATTCGTTGGACGTATTGTTTGTGTGTGTGTGTGTGTGTGTGTGTGTGTGTATGTGCTCTCACTTGAGAAAAATTCTGCCCAAGACAGGATCGTGGACCAAGGGCAAAAGGAAAGTAGCTGAAATATGGTCTTCACAAAAAGAAAAGTTATTATTATTATTATTGTTATTATTATTATTATTATTATTATTATTATTATTATTATATTTAGAGAGTCATATTAAAACTAAATGCTAAGAGAAATACTTACTTGGTGGCATCTGCATGAAACCTTTCTGGATCAAACTTCAAAGGATCTTTGAAAAACTTTTCCATCCGAGATGAGACGTAGGAACTTAACTACAGAAGGCAAGAGGAGTGGTGATAATGGTTGAACATAACTTTTTAAATAAATAAAATATATATGAAATAGAATATATATATAAGCATAACAATGGGCTTTATAATTAGCTGCAAACTGGGCTGTATTTTATGTACTGATCCATGGAAAACTGGATGGAAATGTGGCAGCCACTGATTTGGTTCCAGGTGGACCTTCAAATTCAAAGACACTTACTGAAAGTCCACATCCTGCTGGGACTTTTATTCCATTGATGACAGTGTCCTCATGGAGCCAGCGAGTGGTGCCTGGGGCAGTGGGATACAAGCGAAGTGTCTCCTTCAGCACCTAAAGCACAGCATTAATAACTGAATTTATTATTTAAACCTAATTTGAGAACAGTAGCTGTGTTTTGTGTTGCATTAACCTCCATCAACTGAAACGTTCTTAAAAACTTGGAATATAATTTGTTTACGAAAATATATATTAAAAAATTAAAATTGTTTCTTTCTGAGAATATTGTTCTATATCAGTTTGGAGATCCAGTTTTGGCTGTAACTATATGCCTTTTCATGCTTTATGGACAAACCTGAGACAAGTAAGTGAGTTTTCCAAGATCATCGTAGAGAATGTCACGTTTGGTCCCAAGAACTTGATCAACCTCATCCCTAGCCCTTAAGGATAAAAACAAAACAATTTAAAACTACAATATAATTTCCAAAAAATGTAAATAAAAATATAATGCAATGATACTAGCAACACATTCCAAAACAAGCTATGACAGTGTGGTGTTTACCTCTGCATTCATAAGCTCTTCTTTAACAGTACTCTGTAAGAGTTTGGGAACTGAAAAGACCTGTCACTGCAGTTCTGAAAGTGAACTGTTTGCTGATTGTTGCTTGTTAAAGGATTTCAGCTGCTTAACAACTTGGGCTTTCCGTTATAGTGTTTTTGTTACATAAAGTCCCAGTTGTTTTCAGTGGGAGACAGGTCTGGACTAGTTTAGCTCCCAGACTATTTTACTAAGGAGCCGCACTGTTGTAATCCATGCAGAATGTGGACTAGCCTCATTTTCTTAAATAAACAAGGCCTTCCCTGAAAAAGATGTTGTCTGAATGGCAGCATCCTTTCATTTCACCCATGTCATGTGCACTAATGACACCCCACACACCACCACAGATGCTGGCTTCTGGTGGCTTTCCACTTCACCTCAATCCTAGAGAAGTTGGTGGCTTTTCTGGATCCCGTTTATATCTGGTTTCTCCTTTGCATTTGTGAGGTTTAACTTGCGTTTGTGAATTTCGTGATGAACCATGTTCACTGTCTGGTTTTGGGAAGTGTTTCTGAGCCCATGCAGTGATTTCCATGACAGAAACCTGTCTCTTTTTTACTCAATGCCATATAAGGACTCGAAGACCACAGCCAGCTAAAACTGTTTTTGGGCCTTGTCCCACACATAGACATCCTCAAGTTCATTACTATTTTAAGTGACAAATGTTATTATTTAATTATTCTACTATATCTGCTCAGTGTTTCACAGAGCAGTGAACTACTCCCCACTTTACTCCTGAAAGGCTCTACCTCTCTGAGACGCTCTATTTAAACACACTCATGTCACTGTATTATTTCCAATTAACCTATTTTTGTAGCATTACACAATTTTACTACTGTTTTGTTCCCTGTCCAAATTTTTTTGGAACCAGTTGTTGGTATCAAATTTAAAATTGGCAAATATTTTTCCAAGAACAATAAAACTTCCCTATTTCAAATTTTCAAATATTGTTTTTGTTCTATTTCCAATTACAAATAGGGTTTAAATTATTTATTGCATTCTGTTTTTATTTACATCTTGCCTGGAAATGGGCTTGTAGCTGGAAGAACCGTGGAATATTTACCTGCTGAAACCACACATGCTAATATATGTAATTATGTAAATAAAAAATAGGGATTATTTAATGGGCACTTCTTACTTTTACCTTTTTAAAATATCTGGATGCCTCCCCAGTGCCATTATGGCAAATGACATTTGATTGGCTGTTGTTTCCTGCCCTAAAAATAAAAAGTAATACAGTATTAGTAGAATTAAAGGATTTTCTTCACTACCCTGCAAAGTTTAACAAGAATACACACACAGTACTCAATATTTTAAATTTAAATATGACCTCATTCTTCAATTTACCACACTGCACTGCTGTAAGACAACAGAAAACAAGGATGTGGACATGGGACATAATGTTGTCAGTGTCCCACTAGAAGTGGGATGGACTGGAAATATGAATAGAAAAGGACTCACCAGCAATAAAGAATCCCACAAAATTATCAAGCATCAGTTCAGAGTCGTCCTCATTATTAGTCTTAAGTTCCTCTTCAAAACAAAATAATAATAACAATATTAATAATAATCACAACTAGAGACCTGATGGTTGCACAGTCTCTCTCCCACTCTCTCTCTCTCTCTCTTACTCACACACACATAAACACATACAGAGCTCCAGCTCCAAGAGCTACTCATTTCAATCCATTCCTTTTAACTCACTCCAAACAGGTGTTAAAAATGGAAAATCTATCTACCATTTAAAGTTTACATGAAGACTCTAGGTGAACGTAAAGGATTTTATGAGAAAACATTCAGGTGAAAGTGGATTAAACCGTTCTGGGCAGAGGAGGCAGATGAAATTATGACATCACGCACCCTGGGCTTCCCTATTCAAATGAATGGAGGGATACTGAACAAGGGATAAAGTGGGACTGAAAAATGAGAGTGGTCTGATTTGATGTGACGAGTGCCCATGTACTCAGGTCCAACCGTGTGAAATTCTGTGGCTGTAGCTTCAAAACTGATCAAATTAGAACAGGAAGAAAAAAGTCAATTGAAATGAATGGGCAAAAACAAGTGTAGGGGGCAACGAGTGTGCATATCCCAAAGATGCATACCACCACTCCTCATGAGTGAAGGTTTGAAGAGTCGATATCTCAAAAATTGTGAGAATAGTACCAGACCAAAAATTGTCTGAATAATTAGAAGAAAATGAAGAAGTAGTAAAAAACTTTAAGAGAAGGATACAGTTACACAACCATAATAATAATTTCTGAATTCATAATTATTCTTAACTAAGAGATAACTTAGACTGAACTGGACAAGAGTATTATTAGCTACAACAGCTTTTAAAAACATCTCTGTAAACTAGTAAAGAGAAAAAGATGGGTTAAGTGAAGTGACGCTGATCTACCTGCAGTTTTAAGGATCTGTGTGAGTATGTCTCTGGGCACGTCTTCACCGTTCTCCACAGCTCTTTTCCTATCATTTATCCACTGGGCTCCAGTTTTACGCAGGAGCTCAACAGCATCTTTTATCTCCTGCACCTTTTTCTTGTTCTTGGGAAAGAACTGTGAACAAGTAAAATACCAATTCATACAGTATTCTAGTAAATTTGGGTTACATGGGATTATGGTTAACTTTTCTGTGAAAAATTTAAAAATTCTCACTGTGAAAAATGGATCTCTGACATGAATAATTATGCCCTGCAAACACTGTTCTATGGCCCCTGGGAATGGAGAATCATGTTCCTGTAGCAAGTCCAAATCAACCCCAAATGCCACCTAGACACAGAAAAATGAACTCATTATTATTGTGAGGAATTTACCTGCGGATTTACCTGATATTACCAGTCACAACCTTCCCTCAGCAAAACAGATGACAGAAAGGCAGACCTGATCCAGTACCAGCGGTGGCAGAATATAAAGTACTGTCACTGCTCTAAAAAATGTACTTGTGTTTTCAACCAAGCGTGTATTAGGAAATGTGGCTGCAGCCCAATTCAGATTGGTTTAGTTTTATTTGCCTCTTCTGTGTTAAAACTCTCACATCCAAAGGACAATCTAGCTTCTAACGTTAGTTAGAATTATAACGCGTCATCACATGATCATGAGGGATGTTCTGAAATATTTTAACTTTTATGTTAAAGTACCAGTTTTATTTATTTATTATTTATTTTCATATAAATAATATAAAATAAAAAAGCTTTTATGGCACACTTTTGGGATTACAGTTTTGTGTGAGGAAAATCCAGAAACATTAAAAATAAGGGAGTGATTACAGGTTGAAATATTTTCATAATGCTGAACATGGATTCTATTTACAGATAAAGTCGCATTCTTCTGCATAAAATGCCAATCAGCTTGCTGTTAATGGTTAAGCCCTGCCTTTCAGCAATTAGGGCCAATCTGATTGCGGGTTACGGAAAAGCAGCTAACTGCAACTACAAAAGTCATTAGAGACTTTTTTTTTTTTAAATCATTGTTTTATTTGAAATAAGGAAAGGACATTTTATTTAGAATATTTGTTATAATTATTCATAAATCTTGTTGAAATATATTGAAAATGTCATTAGATTAGATATTCAGTTGTTAATTACTTAAAATTTTGCTATCATTATAAGGCTATTTTAATGTACAGGATATGGCACTGATCATAATGCAAGTTATACATTATGTTCCAGACATTGGCTTGGGAAATTTTCTCTAACTGGACCTTTATGAATTTGAATTAATTGCCCCTGCTCTAGGTAATTCAATCTGTAATTTTCTCAAAGGACATCAGGGGGATTTGGGTCAATTCCAAAAAAAATAAAACTACAGAAATCCTTCTGTAAAAGAGTTAGTTACCCCATGAAAGGGAGGAGCCCATGAAAATTAAATCCTGTCAGAAAAGGACTTGAAAAGTTGTTCTCTTGAAAAGTTTTTATCTCCACTGTGGACTGATATAATTGGGAGTTTGGACTGATCTGAAAGAGAGCACACCACAACCTTGCAAATAACCCCTAGTGTGACACAGTTGAGCAGGTGGTGCATGTGGGCAGTCGTCTGCTTTTCTGCGATTTCCTCCAGCTTCTCCATTAGACGTTCCGCCCTCTCGTTGAAGGTGTCCATTAAACCTCTGAGATAACTGCCAAGAATTATAGAATGGTCAATGTACCTTTACCTTTTACAGTGTCTCACCCTCTCCCAAACAGAAGAGTGACAGGGTGTTACTCACGAACTGCTGAAAGCAGGGTCCATGATCCTACGCTGTTTGTACCACAAGTCATGGTTCAAAGCATTCAGCACCCCATCTCCCAAAAACCTATGGAGACACCAAGAAACAGGACGGAGCGGAAGCTGGAAAGATGTACAATGTTCTTTGCTCTATTCCATTTACAGAGGGCATCACTCTAAATGTAGTCCAGCATTTAAATGTTTGCATGAACATTTAAAACTAGATTACAAACAAGCACATAAAACCACGTCAAAAGGTAAACAATATTAATCAAATTTATAACTGCTGATGTTCTTTTTTTATTATTGTTATAGGCATGAATCAGCAGTAATGAGAACAAATGTTAATATTTAACTCGCTCAACAATCATGCTCAAATTTTCCACAGTGCTAACTTCTCTAGAAAGCTATATAGCTTTGTTCACGACCAGCTAAATACACCCTACATGTGGATAAACATCAAAATCAGAGAAGGTTAATATTTTTGTGGGGTCTATCGTGTAGCCAAATGAATATGGGTTAATTTCTCTCATAAGATATTTGACTTTTGGGACTTCAATATTCAGAAATTTAGCCTGGTCACTTTCAGGCTAGATTGAAGACTGAAGTTGAGATAGCACCTACATCTGGGACAGCGGATCATAAAAATACACTCCAGGCTTTGTTTATGGCACAAGGTCTCCAGGGGGCAAGAAAGGAATTTGGGTTCTATTTCTTTGTACAAAATTCTTACTTTCAGGTCAGATTCAATTTTGCGGATCAGTCATAATAAAATATGTAATTATAACTAACCCCACTACAGTTGTCTAATTACAGAAAATAAATACTTTTGTTAAGTTAATAACAATCTGTTTGAGTAAGAGTGTAAGACATGACCAAACTTACCTTTTTCCGAACAAGCTGAACATACGTTTGTAGACAAAAGGATCTTTGGAATACTTGGGGGACATGAGAAACTCCTACAGCGCCAAAAACAGAGAAGTGATTTTTTTAACGTTTTTACCTCAAGTTACATTTAACTGCAGAGTAAAATGTCTACCTTTACAGCTTCAGGGCAGGTCACAACTAGATCCACACTATGAAATCCATTAAGTCTGTAGACAGGGCCATATTCCTCAGCCCTGAAAAATAAGAAAAACACCAGCTGCTCACTTCTGAAGACCAAAATCTTATTAGTTTCTACACAGCCCCAGGGACCTGGAAGATGTGGGTTCAAGTCCTGCTCCAGGTGACTGTCTGTGAGGGGTTTGTTGTGTTATCCCCGTGTCGGCATGGGTTTCCTCTGGGTGCTCTGGTTTCCTCCCGCGTCAAAAAACACACGTTGATAGGTGGATTGGTGACTCAAAAGTGTCCCTAGGTGTGAGTGAATGTGTCGCCCTGTGAAGGACTGGTGCCCCCCCCTGGGTGTGATCCCGCCTTGAGCCCAGTGATTCTGGGTAGGCTCCAGACCCTGAACTGGATAAGCGGTTACAGATAATGAATGAATGAATGACTTAATTAATTAATTAATAATTAGTTTCTGAATCCACTGTAGTGTAGTGAGATGAATGTGTTTTAATTTCTTTATTTTGATCTTTGGGACTTTACTCTTTAGGAAATTTAACCTAGTCACATGAGTGGCCTTTCTGGTCATCTTTTCACCCGAGCCCAGATCAGAATTTAAAGTAACACTTCTAATGTGGAGAGAGGAATCATAAATGACACTTCATGGTGATTTATGACCAGATCAGCATCCAATAGAATGCAGAGAGACACAGAGAGTCACTTAATGATCAACCGTTATTCCCTATTTCCACTGCATATTCAAACATTGTTAAAAACCATGAATTTTGAATGCAATTTTTGCAGTATCTCAGTCAGGTTTTTGTGGTAGAGTTTTGTAGTCAGTTTTAGTGCTATGCCATGTAGTGCTGAGAGGAACACCAAGGTGAAGAACAGATCAGAGAGGAGAGAGTAGAAATGGAAAATAATGGACCCAGATAACTGCAGAAATTAAGTGAGCGAGGAGAATTAGTAGATTCACACCAAGGTGAATCTACTTCAGATATGTGTAGAGCTTTTGCTTCAAGGCAATAAAAATTCCAGACAAAATCTTTTTCAACATTTAAATGATCAAATTGGGAAGCTTTACAGTAGTCCAGTGAAGCTCGATGGCACACCCTGAGCATGAAAATACCTCCAACCTCCAGCCTGGGAAGTGGAGAACAAGATCTTCAGGATCTAGTCTGCGGCCTAGGACAGACGGGCATGCCTGTGGTTCACCCAAGGAAACAGATCAGCAATGAGGAAGGCCCCCTTCTCCTTCCGAATTGTCACCTGCGAAAGCTGTCTCTGAGCAAAGCTCAGGGGAAGAAGAGGAATGGCGAATGGATGTTATGGTGCGGCAACTAGGCCAATGTCTAGGAGAAGCTCTGGAAATGCTTGGTGTCAAAGTTAGAGATTGCACCTTAAGATATCTCTAATGACGTCAACGAATTTGATGAGTCATATAGTATTAAAGATACCTCATATTTGAACTTGACTAGTCAAAAAGCCATTTTCAGATATCTGAATTGTAGTCATTGTGTGCATTAGTCTCCCCATGTACCGCCTCGGTTGCCAGGTGTGCTCATTTTAAACAATTTTTCTGTAAATTTGCTTAAATCGAAATAACACCAGCAGATGCTCCGTCAGTGAGAAATGTTCATAAGCTTATTTACATGTCAGGGACTGGGGGAAATACAGAAATAAATCTACAACTCTGAAGTGGGCTTCTTATTTGGCAGCTTCTTATTCAGATTTTCTGTTCCACCTTAAATGGTGTAGTAATTGCATTCTGTCGTTAATAGGGCAACATATGAACATGACCTCCATACTGTGGATATATTACATGTTTGGCTTATTTTCTCAGACATCAACTCTATAGATGAAGCAAACCCAAAAAGTTTTAAAAACAAGCTCAAAAAAGCAACCCCTGACTACCAATCATTGTAAGCGACTTTACTGAAAATATAAAAACAAAATTCCCCATAATATGCAGACTTGGCAACTTTTACATGGCATGAAAATGTGCTATGTAAATCAGCTATGTTTTGACTAGTCAGAATAATAATTTAAGATATCAGAAACACAAAAGGCAAGTAAGTTCAAGATACCTGTAATTTATTTGAAGATATATTAAAAGGAATTTTGACTAGTCAAAAATACAATATTGGATATCTGAACTAGCAAGATATCTCTAATTTACTTTTTGACTTGTCATAATTTAATTGTAGATACCTGAAATGTAAGTTTAAAATAATAATTTAATTTAATTCATTCATTCATTGTCTGTAACTGATTATCCATTTCAGGGTTGAGGTGGGTCCGGATCACTGGGCACAAGGCAGGAACACACCCTGGAGGGGATGCCAGTCCTTCACAGGGCAACACACACTGAAACCTATGGACACATTTTAGTCACCAGTCCACCTACCAGTGTGTGATTTTGAACAGTGGGAGGAAACCCATTAGTCAAAATGTAATTAGATACCTCAAATTGTTACTTCGCCTAGTCAAATTATAATTAGAGATGTCTTAAGTTAGAATTATGTCTAGATATAAATGAATTACAGAGATCTGTAATGTAAATCCAGACACACCCCACACACACACACACTAACACCTTGCACACACACACTATTTCCAGGTACTAAAGTTAGTTCCGGCCATGAAATCTGAGAAGTGTTCTATTGTTTGTTTCCACAAGCATGTATCACTTTGCTGAATGCTGTTGATAACAACTCTGTTTATACTGCAGCTCACTTTATAATTTTTATTCACCAGTAAATAACCTTTCGCTCATAACTGGCACCAACCAGTTGTATTATTTTGAGAGTACACTTATAATAATACACATAAAAAAATGTACAAATTAATTGTTTTCTCTGTTTTAGAAATCTAATTTAAGTTATTTCATGGAGACTGAGGACAGTGACAGGCACCAAAGGAATGTTTGGAAAAGCAATGATGTGTGTGGATTGCATTTTACATTGTCCTATTACAACAATTCACCGCGACCCTGAAATGGAGAAGCGGAGAAGAAAATGATGATGATGATATTACAACAATTGCTTTTCAACTAATTCCTCTTCATATCGGTCCACTCAGTGAGCCCAACTACACTAAATGGGACAAGCATCTAACAGAAGCCCTGGACGCTGAATTAGGCCAAAAAAAGAGCCCTGAATTTTTGGACACACCTCAATTCAAGTCCCAAAGGAACCCTGCAGCTCAGCTGTGGCTCTTGGTTACATTTCTCCGCTGTCAGTAGAAATGCACCAGTTCACTGGAAAGAACCAATGTTCAAGAATCAGGAATGGAACCGGTTCAAGAACCGGAGTTCAATTGGTGGAAATGTGCTATGGTTGACAGCAACAAATCAATGTTCTGAATGGTTAAACAAACCTCGCGATCTGATTGGTCCAGCTAAAGCTTTCCTATAGGTCCATCAATTGGCCGTCAAAAAACCACAGCTGCAAAAAGAGATTCGCACAAAGTGAATGTATGGATTTTTTTCCACCTCATTAAAAAACTCCCACTGTCACATTTCGAACCTTAAAAGGGTTTGCTCTTGCACATTTTAAGCCATTTGAGAAGGTACTGATTCACACATACACGACATTTGATTTACAAATGCAAATCTTTTTTACAAATTTGTGAATTTTAATTATTACTATTGTTGTTTTAAATTTGTACATTGCAATACATTTGTGTATTTTAGTTTTACGTGTATGTAGTTGCTCAAACGCAGTTACAAAGTCCAGTACATTTGTGAGTATTGTTTTACAAACTCTTTTTGACCCTTTTTTGACCCCATACTAACACTGCCTCCTGTGGATACTTTGGAGTAGCCAATCCAACTACCAACGTGTGTTTTTGGACCGTGGGAGTAAACCCACATAGACACGGGGAGAACACACCAAACTCCTCATAGACAGTCACCCGAACTTTTAGATCCCTGGAGCAGTGTGACTGCGACACCTGCTGCACCACCGTGCCGCCCTTTTGTATGTATATAAAAAAAGTATTCACTATCACATATTTGGTAATTATTTACTTCTTTTATTTTTCCTTTGTATTTTGTAATGCTTTGGCAAAAATTACAATCATGCCAATAAAGCTATTTGAATTTGAATCTGACTCCTATGGGAAGAGATGAATTTATCTGGAGTAGTTTATTCAGCAGATTAGTGATAGTGGTAGTGATAGTGTTAGAGTTAGTGGCAGTGATAGTGTAGTGCAGTGGTTAATGAGCTAAAGCTGATCCAGTACCGTGTGGTGAATGAATAAATGAGTGAGTGAGTGGAGTTCGTTATTGTGACGCAGTAATAAGCAACTTGTTGAGGAACTATAATTTGGCGCAAGGATTTGTCAATATTCAAACATTTGACATCATTTTCACAGCTCGGTTTAAATATTTCATATTTTATTTCTTGCCCGTACTGTTGTACAAAAGCAATAGAATACTCGGGGTCGTGTTAAAAAAAAATGATGCGTCGTATCACAACTGTGCCTTTACGATAACACACACCCTCTCGTGTTCTACTGCTTTAGTGCGATAAAGTAGAAGTAAAGCTCGAGAGCATTACATGAACATTGACCTTACCATTGGAGGAATGTGTCGTGTACGACACGGTCTGAGTTCATTTCCCTTCGAATAGTCGGGATATGGCCAAGGAGAAAACTGAGGAAAGACAATAAAAATATGTAGAACACTACTAGATGTCTTTAAGCGTATGGAAGATTGGCATGATTAATGTCATAGACGAATATTTAGAGGACGAAAGTTTCTTACTTGTCCCTCGGAGGTCCGGGAATGTGGTCATATTTCTTGTGAATGTGTCTGACGTACAGACAGTACACAACGAATGCAATTAGAGCGGCGTAAAACAGGTACAAAAACAGTTGAAGTGCACCTTCCGTAAGCGTCTGATACAGCGCCATTCCTGCTCTGAGACACGAAACTGGTTCAAAATGTCTGAACAACACGACCTAAAAAAACGAGATCCTGTCCAAGTGCGTTTTCCTGCAGCTCCAACCAGGACTAGACTCGTATTGCAAGAGTCTGAAGCCTTTCGGGGTCAAGCTATCTGCGTTTTGGAAGTTGACGGTGAAGCCTTTCACGAATAGGCGCGTCATTACGGGTTTTCATTGCGGAGAACACAACATCCGCTTCAGGACAGACAGACAATCAGATACCCACGTTTGAGCAGCGATGTCTTTTACTACATTACTACATGCATGCAATAGTAAAATGGACTACACCACACAGAATCATGAGGTCACTTTTCTTTTCCATAAGCCAACTCTTTATTTACCTGAAAGAGATTTGTGTGTGGGTGAAGCCAACTTCATCCAACTCTTTTTAATATAAGCTAATGTACACATTAAATTATATTAATACCTTTAAGTCATACTAAACATGTAAAATGTATTATTCTTCAGAATTAAATAAATATAATACATTTGTATGTGGCTTACATTTGATATAACTCTGCCCCCATCCCAACCCCACTCCAGAAGTGTAGTCCAGGAGCACAATTTTCAGGGGTGATAGGGCTAAATGTAGGAGTGCTTGAGCTAAACACCCTTATGGTTTGGTCTACATGAGCAGCTTATGCCTGAATCAAAAATTTAAGCCTTACCCTACATTTTCAGTATAAACCTTAAACTGCTTTAGATATATTGAAAGCTGTAAATGTGATAATGCTTCTTCTAGTTTTGAATTTGAATGTAGTTTCAGTTAATTCTGTATTTGTTTTGTTTTGGGTTTTTTTAAATAATTTTGCCTGTAAGTAATTTAAACATAAGGTACCAGGTAATATATTATGTATATGCATAACATTATTAATGTATTCATTCATTGTCTGTAACTGCTTATCCAGTTCAGAGTTTAGGTGGGTCCGGAGCCTACCCAGAATTATGGGGTGCACGGTAGGAACGCACCCTGGAGGGGGCACCAGTCCATCACAGGGCCACACACACACACACACAGTCACACCTATGGACAATTTTGAGTTGCCAGTCCACCTACCAACATGTGTTTTTGGACCTATGGGAGGAAACCCGGCACCTGGCGGACATGGGGAAAACACACCAAACTCCTCAGAGTAACTATACACACATGTACTCATTGTGGTTTGATTTGAGCCGAGCTCCACACACTCATACTGATTAAATGTTGCAACAACAGCCTGTCCAAAGTTTAAAGGTTTTTTTTGATGACTTTATCCCTACTGGCAATAGAGGTTGCAATAAGACCATTTGTTTGTTGATAGGAAGAAGATCCAGGTACTAGTTCGAAAAAGGTCCATTTTCCCATACCTGACAATGACTTTATGAGAAAATTATACAGTGAATTTGTGCCAAAACCATACAGTTGATAGCCAAGGGGTCCCTCTGTTTAATGACAGTGGAATGGTTTTGGCATCAAACACATCAAAGTAGGAATTGGCAATTTATTTATATTTGGTACAGTACAATTTAACCTGTATTTCTACATGTACATCAGTTTCACCAATCAAAGCCAATTAAGTGTTAACGAAAAACAGCTAAATATAGCTTTACAGTGACATTTAAGGTGGAACAGAGCATGGCATTATTTGATCTGAGGCAAGTTTGTAATTCTGGCTACAATTCATACTTTTATGCATGTGACATCTTGTTTGTCGATACAATGAAACGAAGTGACTACACCAACACATTTCTACAGTCACACATGTGCTTACAAGAGCATAAAGAGTTAAGTTAATGCAACTATCCTTGATGATGTGTCAGTCCGTTCTTCCAGTAAAGCAAAAATGTCTGAAAAATAAATGTATTGATGCAAAACACATAAAAGGTTGTAAAAGAACCATCTTAGTACTGTTTTGACACTGTATACATTTCCAACACTTTATATCAGAAGCCCTTGTTTACTCTTAGTTAACTTTTCTGATGTATAGTTAGAGCTTATAGCTGTTGATACAGCATCTGTTGATGCATGATAGTCTGTGATTGCAATCTTCTAGTCATCTAGAATCAGTTTCTGATCACATAGCTGCTACTATCCAGATGTTTTGATTGGAGGAACAGCAGTGAAATTGATGTATTTAAAAACCTCAGTAACACCACTGTGACTGATACATTTCTAACAGTACCATTAAAAACTACTGTGAACATAAACACAACATGACCATTCTGAACACAAGTATGAAACACCTTCTTGAACACCAAAATCATCACCACTACTGTCAACATCATCATAAACATCATCATCAACACAGATATCAACAACACCATCAACACAGTCTTTTAAGTGTCACTGCTTTGCTGAGAATGGAGAAGCCATGGTGGTTTCTTTCCACTGCCAGATAGGGTAGAGTGACGCATCATGCAGCAACAGATGGGCTACGGTAACTGCATCTCTATAAAATAGCCACAAAGTAGCTACAAGCTACATATACCCGCTGTAATGAAAACACCACCTGTAGCACAAAGAGCCTAAGGAGGTCTTACAGTAGCTCTCAAAATTACCTGCAGAAAGAGAAAGTGACATATTAATGCTCACACCATAACGTTATTTAAAATTATTTTAGCACAATATAGGCTAATTCTGATTTTAGATCGTCAAAGCTATAAAACCTAATTAATACATAAATGAAGACCTGCTTAATTAACATTATAGAAATTTAACCTGTAACTAAAGGGCAAAAGTTTGTGAACAACTGAATTTGGCTTGTCACCTATTGCTAAAATTGTTGCAACATTAGCTTAATAGCTACGAGATTAAAACAATCAATCCAATACTATCTTTAAAATACCACCAGCTTAAAAAAGACCACCAATATACTTTGACTGCCACCTTAATAAAAATCTCACCTTAAAATAATGTCCATTTTACTTAGACTTCCTCTTCAAATAAATTAACACTTTAAATATACCTTAAAACCATAAAAAGACTGCCTATATATGTTAAATGCCACATTTTAAAAATTCCACATTAAAAAAGCTTTTCATTTAGACATTCACCTTAAATTAAATGAAAACTTCACATTAAACTTTAAAACCATAAAAAGAATTTCAATATATTTTGACCTCCAGCTAAAAAAAATCCACATTAAGCAAATGGCCATTATATTTAGATATCCACATTAAATGCATGTCCACTTCAAGTGGCAAGATATTTTGAACAGCACCTTAAAAAATTCCACCTTAACAAAAGATATTTTTATATGGACTTCCACATAAAAAAAATACCACATCAAATAAACTTTAAAACCTTAAAGAACAGCCAATATATTTTGACTGCCACCTTAAGAAAAGGCCTTTCATTTGGATTTCCACATTAAATAAATGACCACCTCAAACAAATATATTTATATATATAATATATTTTTACTGCCACCTTCAAAAAATCCACCTTAAAAAACGTTCTTTTAAATTAGTCTTCCACATTAAATAAATTACAACTTAAATTACACCTTAAAAACTTAAAAAAGGACTGCCCAAATTTATTGAACACCACCTTGAAAAACCAGCCTTTTGATTTAGGCTTCCAACTTAGGTAAACACCCAGATAAAAATTTAAAAATCTCCCATTACATTTTGCCGGCCACCTTTTAAAAATTCCATATTAAATAAATCAGCCATTTAATTTAGACATCCACTTTAATTAAAAGACCACTTCATAGAAACAGACACATTCATAAAGAGACCACCTTAAAAATCTCCCATTATATTTTGCAGGCCACATGTTAAATATTCCACCTTTCAAAAAAACTGCCATTTTATTTAAGCCTCCACCATAAGTACATGACCATGTCAAATAAATGGACAAAGTCTCCCCTTATATTTAGAGTACCACGTTCTACCACAGCAAATCTGTCCATAATGAAATGTTTCTTCTGATAATTTATTGCACAGTTGCACAATTTATTACAGTACTCAATTTTTAAAAACATTTCAAAACAAAAACTGTTACCTTTTCTCTACAGGAAAAAAAGGTGCCAATAAGGGTGCATTTATGTAAAAGAGACCCAATGACCTTATAATGTGCACTGAAGAGACCTGTTTATATTCAGTACTTGTAATTATGTAACAATGCAGAAACAAATGTACATATCTAAAAATGACATAAAATGACATATCTAAAAATGACAGGTAGTGTCGCAGTCACACAGCTCCAGGGACCTGGAGGGTTCGATTCCCGCTCCGGGTGACTGTCTGTGAGGAGGTGGTGTATTCTCCCCGTGTCCGCGTGGGTTTCCTCCCACAGTCCAGAAACACACGTTGGTAGATTGATTGGTGACTCAAAAGTGACCGTGTGTGTGAGTGAATATGTGAGTGTGTGTGTTGCCCTGTGAAGGACTGGCGCCCCCTCCAGGGTGTATTCCCGCCTTGCGCCCAATGATTCCAGGTAGGCTCTGGACCCACCGTGACCCTGAATTGGATAAGCAGTTACAGATAATGGATGGATGGATACTAAATGTTATACCGAGTGTTTCATTTAAACATTAAGAACACTTACAACAATCTTAACTGTTATTAAAATGTCAGGTAATGTCTCAGTTAATCATTAATTTATTAAAACATCACCTATTGCATATATTTAGGCTTTTCCATCATCAATCTAATCAGTTCATTAACAAGCCATCCATGAGTTAAAGTGGATGTATTAGAGCAAGAAAAAATAAGATGCGCAGGGCAGGTGTCCACTTTACTGCTCCATCTTCCTGAGTCTGTGCTGTGCTGATCTGGTCTCAGGCTCCATGGTCTTCATGTAGATGCTTGCATTTTGTTTTTCTTTGTTTATTATGAATTATGTTTAATACTATAGAAATATACCATAATAAATCAGTATTTCATTGTTTTTATTTATTACTTAATCATAATTAATAATTAATGATGTTCGTGATTCTTATTGTAAAGTTGACTGCACATTCCTCTTAATAAAAAGTACCTAAACATTACGTAAACATTAATTAGGGCTACATATATTTAAATAATGCTTAGTGTTTATTAAACATTCTATAAATTTGAATAATAATGTGCAGTTATGTAATTCATAGTTAACATTAATTAAACATTGTGTAAGAGTGTATAAGGGAAATGTGCATTCAACTTTACAACAAGGGTGACAAAAACAGCTTAGCTAATGGTAATTAAACATTCTTGTGCATTTGTAATGTATATATGCATTCAGCTTTACAGTAAGGGTCACAAAAAATGTAATCAAGGACTTCAAAAATTAAATAATGCTTAGTTATGATGCATTTATAAAAGCAACAGTGGATGTACTACAATGTACATTGTTACAAAGAATGAAATGTGTAAAATAGGCTAAATAAAACAACTGGGAACACAGATGGACAATGGATGGAGTAGTTTGTAAAATGTAGTAATATCTGCAGAGCAAAAACACCAAGGCCAGTGTCAAAAACAACTAACACCCAAGCTAACCAACCCACAAACAACTAACTTACCTAACAACACACAAGCAGAAAACAAAATACAGTTACTTTCAAATCTTTCAAACTAACCACAAAACAGATTATAAAACCTTTACAAAAACAAATGGCGACCCTGGTGAGAGGTATACACAATGAGCTTATTTACACAAATTATTACATAAATTAAATTATTTAAATGAAATTAATATTACTACTATAATTATATCAGTACATATGATCATAACAGCATAATTTTGTGATGGTACAGGGACCTTTTGTCAATAATTTGAAGGTAGATTGACCAGAGGAAGATATGTCCCCCGTTGTGAGCTTTGGTTCCTCCCAAGGTGTCTTCCTCAGCTCTAAGGGTGTTTTTCCTTGCCACTGCCACCTCTGGCTTGTTCACATGGGGGTTTTAAGTTTCATATTGAAACCTCTGTCTTTACTGGAATTCTGGAAAAGCGCTACACAAATAAATTTGATTTGAATTTTGCCATATATTTAAATCAGAAATTTTTGCAGATGTTTAAATGATTATTATTCTACATTCCTACAGTAAAATGAATATCATACCCTGTGTAGCTGAGAACATGTTCTTGAGGGCTGCAGTGGAGTGGTCTGGTAGCAGTCTGATCTAATCATTATATGGCCTTGAGCATTCTGTCATTCATGGAACAGAATTGTTATTTCTATGAAATCTGAAATACTATTACCCCATATTCCCCATATATATAAATAGACATAATGTATACTGAAATGCTATTACTCCAAATTTCTACAGTAAAAATGTACAAAAATATTATGTTCTTCAAGGCTACAGTGAAGTGGTCTGATAACAGTTTGATTTAACCCTTTAATAGCATTAAACTTCTGTCATGTATTGAATTGAATTGTCATTTTTTTAATTTTTGAAATGCTATTACTCCAAATTCCTACAGTAAAAATGTATGAATATTATAACCTGTGTAGATGTGAACGTGTTCTTCACGAATGCATGGGATTGGTCTGGTTACAGTTTGATTTAACCCTTTAATAGCACCTTTAATTTTGCCATATATGTAAATTAGACAAATTTTAAACAAGTTTGTAATGCTATTGCTCCAAAATCCTACAGTAAAAGATATTAAAATATAAATAAAGATATTAAAAATATTATACCCTGTGTAGCTAAGTATGTGAGTGGCAAAGCTACAATGGAGTGGTCTGGTAACAGTTTGATAATGCTAGTTACGTATGTAACTGTGGTTATGTGAGTAGTGGATGACCGCCAAAGGCGGAGCTTACCAAGTGAATGATCCCTTACTGTGCCAACTACAGACTGAGATTTTGAATATCAATCTGTCATAGGTGCCCTGGTTATTGAAGTGAGTGCTATATCAGCTCACGACTCCTGCCAGAATTCACTCTAGGTTCTGATCGCCTCAAGCACAACGAGTGACCAGGAACCCTGGCGGTCATCCACTACTCACATAACCACAGTTACATACGTAACTAGCGTTATGTATCGTATTTCCTGACCGCTAGGGGCGGAGCTTACCAAGTGGATGACGTAACCCACAGAGTCACGAGGAGTACCCAGTTGCAGCCCGTGCTGTGGACAGGATGACAGGAGCCACTCCAACAGATGCAGCCACATTCACCCTGTAGAATCTGGAAAAAGTGCAGGGCGAGGACCATGTAGCCACTGCACAAATTTCCGCCAAAGATACCCCTTGTTGCCACACTTCTGTCAGAGTGAACTGTAATGAGGGAAGGCATGGAACGACCAGAGCTCTGATAAGCCCACTGGATGACCTCCACCACCCAGTGACCTGATATAAGATATAAGCCTCTGTTTTGAAAGAGGAAGGCCCAACTTGGAGCCGGCGAAGCAGACAAATAGCTGGTCAGTCTGTTAAATTTCTTCAGTGACCTGAACATAGTGCCACAATGCCTGAACATGACACACCATATGACACCTCATATCAGTCTCATCTGTATAAGCTGCCAATGTAATGGATAGATTGACAAACTCCGGGGCCAAAACCTTGGGTAAAAAGGCTGGGTTAAGCCTTTGATAAGTGGTCAATACCCCACTGAAAACATGTAGGGCTGACTGACAAAGCATGAAGTTCGGTAATGTGCTTAGCAGTTGCCACTGCAACAAGAAAAGCAGTCTTAAGGGACAACCACATGAGGGACTCCACACCAGCGGGCTCAAAAGGAGGACAGCATAGAGAGTCCAATACTAAAGTAAGATCCCACAGGGGTGCGTGGAGCGTACGAGGTGGACACAGTTTTTTCGCTCCGTTAAAAAAGGCCACAACCAATTTATGAGAACCCAGAGACACACCCCCGAAAAGAGGCAGAAAACTTGCCAGAGCAGCTACATAGAACGTCCGTAGAAGGAGACTTCCCCCGTCTCCAGGAGAGACTGAAGAAAACAAAGAATAGTCTCGACCAGACAAGAGCAAGGTTCAATCTTCTGCTCACTACACCATAGCACAAATGCCTTCCATCTGCCTTCATACAGCATATGAGTGGATGGAGCATGTGCATTCAAAATCGTAGACTGAACACCTTTAGTACACATATTCAAACCTGGCAGGGCCTCAGGGGCCACAACCAAAGTCGAAGTCTCTCCGGATGGGGGTGCCAGATATCACCCCCAAGCTGGGACAGCAGGTCCTTCCTCCGAGGAAGCTGCCACGGGCTTCTTTGTACTAAGGACATCATCAGGGGAAACCAAGTATGAAGGGGCCACCGTGGAGCTACTAATAATACTCTGTGTTTCTCCTTCTGGACCCTGTCCAGAAGTGACGGAATAAGGGGGAATTGATGGAATGCATAAAGCCGAGTCCTTGGCCAGCTGTGAGCCAAGGTATCCTGGCCCAGTGGACTGCTCTGCTCCAATTCTGAAAATCACAGGGGACAATGCGTTGTGACTTCTGAAGCAAACAGGTCTAATTGTGCTACCCCGAAACGATCCCAAATGGTGGAAATCACCTCTGGATTAAGACGCCATTGTCCCGAGTTTAGCCTCTGGCTACTCTCTGGGTAGATGGGCTGCCCTCAGTGAGAGAAACCTGGGATGAGCCCATTCCCACAGCTCCTGGGAGAGTGCTAACAGCGCCCATGATCTTGTGCCGCCGTAATGATTTATGTGATATACTGTCGACAGGTTGTCTGAGCGCACCAGAACATGATGGCCCTGCAAAACGGAGGAAAAACTGAAGTGCCAATCGCACAGCTCTCAGCTTGAGAAGATTGATGTGTTCTTGAGCCACAGAGTCTGACCAGGTACCAGGGACCACGCGTGGGGATATTGATTAACTGAGTCTGCAATGTAGCTGATGTGATAAAAACAATGTACATAGTGTGAATTAGTGCTAGCAATGGCGGTAAATGGTACTGCAACTACTGTAGAAACTACAACTGTAAAGAACCAAGAAAGACCCAAGGTTCCAAGAATCAGGAACGGAACCGGTTCAAGAGTTCATTTGGTGGAAAAATGCTATGGTTGACAGAAACAAATCAATGATTCAATAATTCAGATTGGTTAAACAAACCTCGCGATCTGATTGGTCCAGCTAAAGCTTTCCTATTGGTCAATCAATTGGCCGTCAAAACAGGGTCTTAAATCCGCAACTGCAAAAAGAGATTCGCACACGCAGCTAGGAAGGCGAATGTGTGGATTTTTTCCACTTCATTCAAAAACACTCACTGTCACATTTAGAAACTTAAAAAGGTTTGCTCTTGCACATTTTAAGCCATTTGAGAAGGTACTGATTCACACATTCATGACATTTGATTTACAAATGCAAATCTTTTTTTTTTCATATTTGTGAATTTAAATTATTATTATTGTTGTTGTTTTTTTAGTTTGTGCATTCCAATACATTTGTGGATTTTAGTTTTACGTGTATGTAGTTGCTCAAAGTAACTGCGTTTGAGCAAACTTTGTGAGTAACTTTTGTTGAGTAACTTTGTGAGTATTGTTTTACAAACTCAAAATGTTTTTGACCCTTTTTTGACTCCATAGGCAATATCCCACGCGGGTGCAGAAACCTTCTTGCTCGCTAAAAATATATGGAACGCCAAGAGGGTCAAAAAACGGCATCTATAAGACGCATTTACTTTATAAAATGGCGAAAAATATGGCGTTTCCTCCAGCGTGGTCCCGTTAATTGTACCGTCGTCTTTTCCACAATTAAAATACCAAGGTACAAAATGCCGTAAAAAACGCAGTTTTGAACCTCCAGGACGCCATATTTTACACTGTTCCAAAGCCAAACCAATGGCATTAAAAGCTGTGTTTTAAAATAAGATAATGAGCTCCACCTGCCGGCCATGAAAGCCAATCCATTTGAACACGTCCAGTCACAGACTGAGAAGAGCTCATAAACATTATCTGGATGGAGTTTATTATTCCAAAATGTAAAAATATACATTTAAGATTTCTCTTATCAATCTTGTTTTTATAATCTGTATTTCTTGAGCTTTAAGTAGTAAAGTCAAACATATACTTTTATAGGGTAGGTACATGAGCTTTGCCTGACGTAAACAAGGACTACTGACGTGAAGACTGACCAATTAAATGTTTACACAGAAGGTTATCGACCAATAACCGTAGCTGTACAGTCAGACCGTCCAATCAGAAGATTTTAGGCTACTTCACCACGCCCTCTTCTGGCTCAAGCGAACCAATCGGAGTAGGGGAGGGCGGGACTAGTTTGTGAACTAAACGCTTCTCGAAGTTCTATGTAAACTCTAGAAAAACAAAATCCCGGACATTTGTGAAATTCCGCCCGTACATTTTTTTAAGTCTAAAAAAGAGGACATGTCCGGGTAAAAGAGAACGTCTGGTCACCCTAGTTTAATGTGTATAATTTAAGGTTTAAGACTAAAAGGGAAAGTACCTAGTACAAGCCCTTTGGGCTTTTTGTACTTTCTCCGCACTGTTTTCTTTGATATTGTGCGTTTTCATTTTTTTCATGTACTACAATATTAAAATCTATTGTGTGTGCGCATACATAAAAAATATAAACCAGAACAAACCCGCTGTTCGTCACCTTCGTTTATATTGTGTAGTGTAGTTTGTAGACGGTCCCTTAGCTCTATCGGGATGGCGGCAGCCCATAGAAACCTACATATTTCGTGTGTTTCAAGCCAAACATTTCTGACAAAGTTATAGTTGTAGTTGCTGGATTCTAAAACAAATAATTTGCAAGCGTTAGCCTATCTGCACCGTTTGAGAACTATTAGTGAAAGAAATGTGAACATGTAACCAACTTTACCAGAGTACTGAACCCGTTATTTATTTATTTATTTATTTTGCCAGACCCATATATGTCGCGAAAATAAGCTTGAAGGGAAAAAACCCGCCCGTTTGGAGGTCAGCCCCTGCCTGGAGCTTCAACAAAACACACTTTGAACCAGTTTCGTGTCTCAGAGCAGGAATGGCGCTGTATCAGACGCTTACGGAAGGTGCACTTCAACTGTTTTTGTACCTGTTTTACGCCGCTCTAATTGCATTCGTTGTGTACTGTCTGTACGTCAGACACATTCACAAGAAATATGACCACATTCCCGGACCTCCGAGGGACAAGTAAGAAACTTTCGCCCTCTAAATTTTATATTCGATGTTGTATAGCTACTGAATATTTGGTTTAAAGTTGGTCTTCAGTAGTAAAATGAATCATGTCAGTGTTATATACTACTCCATCATACCTCTATACGGTTATAAAACTCCTGAAGGATGTTTCATGCTTTCACTGCGGTCTTTCCTCAGTTTTCTCCTTGGCCATATCCCGACTATTCGAAGGGAAATGAACCAAGACAGTGTCATACACGACAAATTCCTCCAATGGTAAGGTCCATGTTCGTGTAATGCTAATGCTTTAGAACAATTCATTTATTCCACAAAGAGATTACATAGTAATCATATTGCTTATATAACTTATTTGTATTTTAAACAATGTGCAAACCTGAAACTACAACAACTGATATAGCTGTCATATTCTGAGTTTCTAAACTATAGAAAAATATTTCAAATTCACACACACACACAAACACAAGTGTGCATAACACATAATATCATAATTTCATGTACCAGTTAGAAAAAGACTAATCCCTGCAGGTCTTATTTATGACTCTTTGTATTTGTGGTTTCAGAAACTCTTAGATATTGGTTTTCAGAAGTGAGCAGCTGGTGTTTTTCTTATTTTTCAGGGCTGAGGAATATGGCCCTGTCTACAGACTTAATGGATTTCATAGTGTGACTCTAGTTGTGACCTGCCCTGAAGCTGTAAAGGTAGATATTTTACTGTGCAGTTAAATGTAACTTGGCATAAAAACATCACAAAAAATCGATAAGTCACTTCTCTGTTTTTGGCGCTGTAGGAGTTTCTCATGTCCCCCAAATATTCCAAAGATCCTTTTGTCTACAGAGGTCTATTCAGCTTGTTCGGAAAAAGGTAAGCTCTCTCATGTCTTACGCTCTTTTTCAAACAGCTTTGTATTAAGTTAGTACAAGTATTTACTTGCTGCAATTAAGACGATAGACTGCACCGTAAGAACATTAATCTTCTTCGGTTTTGAGGTTTATCCACATATAGGCTTTATATGGTCATGAACAAAACTGTATAGCTCTCTAGATGAGATAGTTGACCCAGTAGATGGCACATGCCATCGTTCAGCACAGTGGAAAATTTGAGCAGGGATGTAGAGAGTTAAATATTAACTCACTCTCATTACTGCTGATTCATTATAACTCAGCATTTATAAACTGGATTAATGTTGTTGACATTCAGACTCGGTTTATCTACTTGAGCAATATGTAAATATATATTTAATTTAAAGTATAACAAAGATTGGTGAAGCATGTGTTTAAAAGAGCATCTCAGTTAAGACTCTAGCTAAACCTTCCTTTAGTGGAGCTTACAGGGCTTTTTAAAAACATTTTCAAAATGTATTTACAACATCCGTCCCATTTATTGACAACATCGGTTGTAAAAATTGCTATACAAATAAATTTGATTTGATTTGATTGGTGTGTCCTTAGGTTCTTGGGAGAAGGACTGCTGACCTCTGTGAACCATGACTTGTGGTACAAACACCGTAGGATCATGGACCCTGCTTTCAGCAGTTCGTGAGTAACACCCTGTCACTCTTCTGTTTGGGAGAGGGTGAGACACTGTAAAAGGTAACAGTGCAATGACCCTTCTATAATTCTTGGCAGTTATCTCAGAGGTTTAATGGACACCTTCAACGAGAGGGCGGAGCGTCTAATGGAGAAGCTGGAGGAAATCGCAGAAAAGCAGACGACTGCCCACATGCACCACCTGCTCAACTGTGTCACACTAGGGGTTATTTGCAAGGTTGTGGTGTGCTCTCTTTCAGATCAGTCCAAACTCCCAATTATATCAGTCCACAGTGGAGATAAAAACTTTTCATAAGTCCTATACTAACTTACCTAGGGTAACTAACTCTGTCAGGATTAAAATCTCTGAATTTTAACAGGCTCAAGCCGCCTCGCACTGGATGAAATAGGAGTTTGGGCACTGCTGCGCACCGTATTTAGCCTCTGAGCACACATTTTCATAGAGTGTTCACTGTCACAAAATCACTGAAAAGGGAGATGAGACTGATAATAGGAACGATTATAAAAACAGCTGCAGGTATATAGTGTTACTTTTATAATCAGATGTGCACATTTTCTTCAATGTTTCCCTGGCTTGGATAAAATTGGTGCTTTAAATTAAATATTGCAGAATATTGTTTGTGATCACGTGATGATGCATTATAATTCGGGTACTAACTTTAGAAACTTCCTTTTCCTCTAGTTTTTTGTTGCCATTTGGATGTGAGAGTTTTAATTTGGATGTGAGAGTGGGAAAGTTGTGACTGGTTATATCAGGTTAATCCGCAGGTAACTTCCTCAAAATTATAATGAATTCATTTTTCTGCCTAGGTGGCGTTTGGAGTTGATTTGGACTTGCTGCAAGAACATAACTCTCTGTTCCCAAATGCCATAGAACTGTGTTTGCAGGGCATGATTTATCAAGCTAGAGATCCATTTTTCAAAGTGAGAAAACATTCATACTTTTCATACTACACTGAACGATCACTGGATTAGGAACACCTACTTTTTTTTTCTACACTCACTGTCCATTCTCTCAGCTCCACTGACCACACAGGAGCACTTTCTAGTTCTAAAACTATAAAATGTAGTCCACCTGTTGCTCTGCATACTTTGTTAGCCCTCTTTCAACCTGTTCTTCAGTGTTCAGGACCACCACAGAGCAGGTTTGATTTTGGTGGTGGATCATCCTCAGTGCTGTAGTGACATTGACGTGGTGGTTGTGTGTTACTGTGTGTGTGTTGTGCTGGTATAAGTGGATCAGACACAGTATAGTCAGTGGACCTGAAACAAGGTTGGTGTTCCTAATATAGGGATTGTTTAGTGAAAAATCCCATGTAACCCAAATTTACCAGAATAGTGTAAATTGGTATTTTACTCGTTCACAGTACCTTCCTAAGAACAGGAAAAAGGTGCAGGAGATAAAAGAGGCTGCTGAACTCCTGCGTAAAACTGGAGCCCAGTGGATAAATGAAAGGAAAAGAGCTGTGGAGAACGGTGAAGACGTGCCCAGAGACATACTCACCCAGATCCTTAAAACTGCAGGTAGATCAGCGTTACTAAACCTGTCCCTATTCCATTTAGTGTTTTTTTAAAACAGATGTAGCTACTAAGAGTTGCTGTCAGTTTAAGTCAAAATTCTTTATGTTAAGGATATGAAATCAGAATTTAAATTATTATAATAATGACATTGTCTTTTTCTTGAAGAGGAACTTAAGACTGACAGTGAGGATGACTCTGAACTGATGCTTGACAATTTTGTGACATTCTTTATTGCTGGTGAGCCACATTATATTTCATAAGATTTTGATCTTATATAATACATGCAATTTCATTTTATTACTGAAAATATCCACCCTTCATTGAGGTTTTTATTTTCCTTACTCCTTGTTTTACTGGTACAATACTTTTTTTTATTATTTAGATGAAGAACCCTGTCCTGTGTATGACACAATGCAGTATCACATAGTACTGTGTTGTATTTAGCCATTTTTTTATTTTGACATTTCTGATACAAATGTTTCTACTTATTTCATAATGTTGTAGCTATATTCTTGAAACATAGACATACTTCACTATTAACACAAGGGGAACGACTGTTGAAGGACTATTATAGGTTTGTTTTGCTTGCCCTTTTGCAACCACAAGCCTGAAATGGATTAAGCAAATATCAAGATGAAATGAGATTATCACATGGCTTGTGCATTGTAGGTAACTGAAGAACAAGGTCATCTTTAATTTTAGGACTGAGTGTTCTTGTTAACTGCAGGAAAATGAAGAAAAAAGTCTTTAATTTGACTAAGAGTGCAATCCTTTTTTTAGGGCAAGAAACAACAGCCAATCAACTGTCATTTGCCATAATGGCACTGGGAAGGCATCCAGATATTTTAAAACGGTAAAGAATATCTTGTTAACTATTTACATGATATGTATTATCAATTCTGGGGTCAGCAGGTAAATGTTCCACGGTTCTTTCAGCTGTTGATAATACAACCCAATTGCCTGAAAAGTTGGGATGCTGAGTAAATGCAAAATGTAAATAAAAACAATGCAATAATGCACAAATAATTTAAAGTAAAAATATTTAATTTAAAATAGAACAAAAGTAACATATTCAATCTTAAAAATTAGAAATGTTTTAATTTGATGCCAACACCTTCCAAAATCTGGGGCAGGGAAAGTTTGTGTAATGCTACAAAGAATAAATAAGGTTAATTGACAACAGGTCAGTGACGTGATGGGGTTTAAAAATAGAATCTCACTGGAGTCTTTCGGAAGTAAAGACAGTTCACCACTCTGTGAAAGACTACAGGGGCGAACAGTGAAACAATTCAAGAATAAACCTTATCAACTTAAAATAATAAAGAACCTGGGGATTTGATCACACACTTAAAAATAAAGTGACTACAAAAGGTCAATATAGTATAGTTAGGATAGTATTTTTTTTAGTATTATCTGGTACTATTTCTTTAGGGTTTTTTGTGCTGCTGTGAAATCTTGTCAATCTACAGCGCCCTCCATAATTATTGGCACCCCTGGTTAAGAAGTGTTCTTTGGCTTCTAATAAATTCTTTTATTTATTTATTTTTTCCCCAATAATATAGGACAACAGTGCAAAATCTAAGCTTTAATTCAAGTGCCTTTATATGGTGGGGGAGTATATATAAAAACACACATTAAGAAATAAAATCTTTTGAACGTAATCATATGCCACGTCTATTGGCACCCCTGGTGTTGGTACTTTGTACAACCTTTTGCCAACAAGACAGCATTTAATCTTCTCCTATAACTCTTCACAAGATGGGAAAATACAGAAAGAGGGATCTTCGAGTATTCCTCTCTGCACAACCTCTCTAAATCGTCCAGAGTTCAGGTTCTACTCCTATGCACTCTCCTCTTCAGCTCACCCCACGGGTTTTCTATTGGGTTGAGGTCTGGGGACTGAGATGGCCATGCGAGGAGCTTGATTTTGTGCATTGTGAACCATAGATTTGGCCACATGTTTAGGGTCATTATCTTGCTGAAAGACCCAGTGTCGACCTATCTTCAGTTTTCGGGCAGAGGTCACCAGATTCTGATTCAAAATGTAATGATATTTCAAAAAGTTCATGATCCCATGTGTCCTTACAAGGTTCTTTCCCATGTTTAAGAGTGAGTAAGAGAAATTAGGCCTGTGTAATGACATATTTATACCCCAGGGAAACCGGAAGTGATGAATTACTAATTAAAGGTTCCTAGATTGATCCACTTTATACACTACAGTAGAAGTGACATACATGGTTCAAATACATTTATTTCCAAGAAATTGTTAAGGGTGCCAATAACTGTGGAACAGGTCATTTTAAGGGAAATAATTATTTCTTAGTCATTTTTTTTTACTTGAGTTGAAGGTTGCTTTTTTCAGAGTGAAATTATGCTTCTGTTATAAAAAATTATATTATTTTAAGGCTTTTAACACATTTTAACTAGGGTTGCATACATAATTATGGCGCTGTATGTGCACTGTGAGCTAATGCAACCTAAACAAATTTCGTATGTGTGAGAGCATACATGGACAATACCCCACAGTACCCCAACTTTTTTGGAATTTGTTTTGTTTTTATCCTTAAGGGCTAAGGAGGAGGTTGATCAAGTTCTTGGGACCAAACGTGACATTCTATACGATGATCTTGGAAAACTCACTTACTTGTCTCAGGTTTGTCCATAAAGCATGAAAAGGCATATAGTTACAGCCAAAACTGGATCTCCAAACTGATATAGAACAATATTCTCAGAAAGAAACAATTTTAATTTTTTAATATATATTTTCGTAAACAAATTATATTCCAAGTTTTTAAGAACGTTTCAGTTGATGGAGGTTAATGCAACACAAAACACAGCTACTGTTCTCAAATTAGGTTTAAATAATAAATTCTGTTATTAATGCTGTGCTTTAGGTGCTGAAGGAGACACTTCGCTTGTATCCCACTGCCCCAGGCACCTCTCGCTGGCTCCATGAGGACACTGTCATCAATGGAATAAAAGTCCCAGCAGGATGTGGACTTTCAGTAAGTGTCCTTGAATTTGAAGGTCCACTTAGAACCAAATTAGTCACCAGCACTTTTAAGTTTTCCATGGATCAGTACACAAAATACAGCCCTGTTTACAGCTATTATAAAGCCCAGTGTTATTTATAATTCCATATGTATTTACATTGGCTCCTTTAGAGCAACAACATATTTGAGACGTGAATGTTTAGAATATGATTTATTTCTTTAAAAATAATGCTTAAATGCAATGTCCATGATTTTAATTTACTTTTTTTTTAAATAAAAAAGCCTCGGGCAAAAATCATGAAACAGTTTGAGTTACAAATGAGATTTTGTGGGAATTCAAACAGTGCATAAAAAATTAAACTCCAACCACCTTCAAACAACATTTTTTTTCTCCAAAATGTACTATTCCACCTTAAAAATGCAGAGCTTCTGAAAGAAGCAGAAAGGAGAGGAAGCAGTTCCCCAGAACGGTCAAAGTTGCCTTTAAGTTTTTCACTCATTCATCACCACTGCATTCTCTTGCTTTCTGTAGTTAAGTTCCTACGTCTCATCTCGGATGGAAAAGTTTTTCAAAGATCCTTTGAAGTTTGATCCAGAAAGGTTTCATGCAGATGCCACCAAGTAAGTATTTCTCTTAGCATTTAGTTTTAATATGACTCTCTAAATATAATAATAATAACTTTTCTTTTTGTGAAGACCATATTTCAGCTACTTCCCTTTTGCTCTTGGTCCACGATCCTGTCTTGGGCAGAATTTTTCTCAAGTGAGATCTCACACACACACACACACACACAAATAGTAGGATAATCCAGGGTTGTTTTGCTAAGTTTACACACTGTTTTTTAGATGGAGGCCAGAGTCGTTCTCGCAAAACTTCTTCAGAGATTCGAGTTCACTCTCCTGCCTGGACAGTCTTTTAATATCAAGGACACTGGAACTCTTCGTCCTCAGAGTGGAGTGTTGTGTAAGATCAGACATTGCTCCCAGAGCATGTCTTAATCATGTTGCCATTTTCAAGATAAATAAAAAGCAGTGCTTAATTTTTGAACACAATGCAATAATCTTTGATTTATTCTTCTGAATGCACATTTGTTACGTATAATTCTTGAAACCTATAATCTTAGGAAGATTTACCATGAGGACATTTTTTTGTATGTATTAATTTTTAATACTGATTTATTTTTGTGAACTGTTGAACAGTGGATCTCTTATTATGGGATGGTAACATATGCAAATAATTGCAAACATTATCCGTAGTTTTTACTAAAAAGGAACAATGGTATAGTCCAAGTGATATAGAACAGTGGTTCTCAAACTTTAGACCAAGTACCACCCATTATCAAACCAACACCTCCAAGTACCACCTATGATTTTTAACACAGAAACATGTGCCTGGTTCTCCCTCTGTTCCAGGGGCAGTCACACAGCTCCAGGGACCTGGAGGTTGTGGGTTCGATTCCCGCTCCGGGTGACTGTCTGTGAGGAGTTGGTGTGTTCTCCCCATGTCCGCGTGGGTTTCCTCCGGGTGCTCTGGTTTCCTCCCACAGTCCAAAAACACACGTTGGTAGGTGGATTGGTGACTCAGAAGTGTCCATAGTTGTGAGTGTGTGAGTGAATGTGTGTCTGTGTTGCCCTGTGAAGGACTGGCGCCCCCTCCAGGATGTGTTCCCGCCTTGCGCCCGATGATTCCAGGTAGGCTCTGGACCCACCGCGACTCTGAATTGGATAAGCGGTTACAGATAATGAATGAATGAATGAACACAAAATTATCTAAAATAATTACTGTAAATTACAGAGAATACAAATAACTAGGCCTAAACTGAGTGTTTTAAAGACAATTATACATTTATGAAAACATAAAATTTATAGGCAATAAGTATTTTGAAAGAAATAAAAACAAACGAGAAGGTCAATTTAATATCCGTTATATGCTTTAACAGGCTACAGATGAAAACAGCACAGTTTTCTTCCATTTTGTCTTCAGGTGTACAGAATTCTCACTTAGTTTTTCCTTCTGGGCTTTGGAGTATTTCTCAGGCTTGGTCTCAGTTTTCTTCTTGTTTTTGCTTTGCCGTTTTTATAATGAAATCCAAATTGCTTACGTCTGTATCTAGCCTTTGCTTATGTCCAGCAAGCCACTGAAACTGGGCTTTCTTTACATGGATTTTTCAAAAGAAACAAGAAGAAGAAAGAAAAAAAATGGCAGTTCACATTCCCTCCCTGAAAAAAAGTGAATTTATGAATTTCATTGGGGCATAATTATGAAAACTGTGAAACATTATATAATTTACACATAAAATATTTAGATTTTCAGTTATTAATAAATTCCTTAATTAAGTGAATTTTTCAATGTCTTTTGGCGTTTCACTATTTGCTGCTTCATATACCAATAGTGGTACGTGCACCACAGTTTGAGAACCACTGATATAGAATAATACCAAAAGGATTAACTTTTAAAAGTTAAATGTGTTTGGAGAAAACCTGTTAAAAACTGCTGCAGACAAGGGCCAGGCCCATAATATTTACTTTGGCTGGCAGCTGGGCAAGTGTTGGCTGTCACGGCTGGAATCTGGGCAGACACACCAGCAAGAATGAAAAGTAATTCATTTTGAATTATTCTCTAAAGAGAATGGATTTTGTCAACTGATTCACAAGCTTAGCATAGTCTTAATTTAGAAATTAATGTTTATCCACAAAAATGTGGAATACTTCACTTGACTCTGGCAAAATACATCGAGCACACAAACAGTCGATTCGATATAGACCACATGCATAGTCTGCTTTGTCTTGTTTTGAACTGGTGGGAGAAGTGTCAAATGAAAGCTTATGGTGTCCCCTTGTGATCGATTTTACGGTCTTTACCTGGGTTGAAGTGTATTTACATATTAGAGCTTCATTTTCATGTTGTAACTGATGAATATAGTGGATAATATTTGATAGAAAAGTTGTAGACAGACAGATGAGAGCTTGTTAGTTTCAGGATAATCTCAGGAATTCAGTGATGCCAGATTTATACTTACAGGTTTATAACCACATATTTTAGTACAGGTGGGTTTTTTTCCCCTAAAAATCAAGGATTCCAAATATTTCCTATAATATATAAATCTGTAAACTTGATAAGATTTTTTTGTACAGATTATTACTATTCATTCCCTTTCATATCTTTGCATTTTATTTTTGAAGCAGATTCCTCAGAAGTTCTAATATATACATAAATAATACGGTTCTAATGGAAATAGGACAGTTCCAGCTTTCATGAGACCTTCATTTTGTATCTGCCTTAGAGTATGAATTTTAATTTCACCCCAGAATTTTTAAGGCATGGAAACTGGACTGTAGCTAGCCCCTCACCTCAATTCTTAAGGCACAGATACTAGACTGCAGGGCACCTTATACACCACAGTTCAGACCGTGTGTATAGTTTGATACTTTTAGAAACCTAGGCTGTCTGTTTAACTGTGATGTCCTGCTTTGTGTAAAATACCAGAATAGGTATCCTAGTTATTTTCTTTCTTCTAACAAATTTCTATAACTAATGCAGCACACATTGCTCTGTTTGAGCATTGTTTGGAAGTTTAAGAGAATGTCAGTCAGCAGTGTTTGCTTACATATAGGCTACTACTCACTTCCTAACAAGAGACATGACAGTAAATATGGGTTCATCAGCACAGCCCAGTGCTGGGGTGCTATATATTCTTCGCCTAGCATTAGGTTCATGTTTCTCTACTCCAGAGAATCCAATTCTGTTGTCAGTATTTCTCTACAGGGATTAGAGAGGCAGTGTGTGCACGTTTGCACATCTGTGTTAGTAATAGGTGCAACGTCATGTATAATACATTCATTACAAATTTGTCCTCAAATATTTGTACATATGGTGTATTTCTGAAATAAATTAAACTGAATAAATGAACTGTATTAAAATAAATTGATAGCCCTTCGCGCGGCACGGTGGTGCAGCAGGTAGTGTTGCAGTCACACAGCTCCAGGGAACTGGAGTTTGTGGGTTTGAGCCACACTCCATGTGACTGTCTGTGAGGAGTTGGTAGGTGGATTGGTGACTCAGTGTGACTGAGTGAGTGTGTCGCCATGTGAGGGACTGGCGCTCCCTCCAGGGTGTGTTCCTGCCTTGCGCCCAGTGATTCTGGTTAGGCTCCAGACCGGACACACCACAACCCTGAATTGGATAAGCAGTTTCAGACAGTGAATGAATGAATGAATGATAGTCCTTCTACAAATTCACATGCACAATCCAGGTAAGAAGAAAGGGAGGCTTTCTGACAGTCTAAGCCAGTGTTATCCAATTCTGATCCTGTTCAAACAAACTTGAATCAACTAATTTTGTGAGTAGGGTGTTCCAGGACCTGGTTCTGATGCCAAATCAAAGCATGTGTGATCATCTGAACGCAAAGAGTAATACACAACACTCTACAACAAGGACATATTTCTATAAAGAATCATTTAAAACCATGCAGAGGAACTAGATGAAGTACAGTGAACTTCTCTGAATGTCTGTTTATATTCTTAGTTTTAAGTTGAGCCAAATTTCCTGAAAGGTTGCACCACTATCTTGGAGTTCATTAAACCATAACTACATTACAGTGAACTTCCATCTTATTAAGTTCACCTAACCTGTAGCCACATGCACTGACTCTATTGTCATACACACCCACCTATGACTGTCAGGGTAGGTTTGCTGAATATTATGATTATTTGCAAATTATTAGCACAATTTCTCTCATGTCCATTAATGGAAAGGAGCTGTTTTAAATATTTATTTGAATAGTGGGCCATTTTCTATAGTGTTACGTAAGGGTTTACACATTTAAACTGATTATAATCCAATACTGTGCTGAGTACAAAACAAATAATACAGTCCTGTAATTCTGTAATCACATTAAAGTAATGATTGTAGACATGAGAGACCTAATGGATTTCATAAGTTTGCAGTTCACCCCATAATCAGATCACCAAAAATGTATCATTAAAATATCAAGAGTGCTGTGTATTTCGTTTTCACTGAAACCTCATATTTTATACTATAACTAGTAGAGGGTACCTAGTTCTGTTGGAGAGAAACTATGCCCTATTTTCAAATCACTGCTTTTTACGACGGAGTTTTAGGGCCACAGCGTTGGGAAAAAAAAAAAAAAGATTCCAAGATTAAAGTAAAGAATTCCGAGAAAAAAACTCGGAATAATTCTGAGAAATTTCCTACATTCGCCTTCACTCAAAATATAGATCGCCCACTTGCTGTTTTCCGCCCACTTGCTGCGTACGCCCCACCCACTTCCTTTTGCCTCCGACCTGCAGAGATACGTAGTTGGGATGTTTTAGAATCGAGCGCAAGTTTTTGAACCGAGTAAAAAACCGGAGCGCGCACTGAAAACAGAGAAACGAGCGCGGAGCTACCGGAAGCGAGCACAGTGCTTGATTTTCTGCTCTCGCTGTCGCTGTTTTCGCTCGGTTCTCTTGATTCCGTGCGCTCGTTGAGTCTGACTTGCCCGATTTAGTATCGTTTTTGCGCTCTCGCATAAAATACAGTGATCACACTCCATACCAGAGCCCCCTGTCGCTACCCGATTTTCTCCGCTGCCTGATTTGGACAGCGCATGCGCAGAATGCTTGCGTACACTTTAGTGATAGTTCCAATATTTTACCAATTTCTTCTTCAAATATAATCATGAAGAGACACTGCCCTTTTTGGTTGAACGTCATGTGTCCCACATCGTTATTCGCCATGTTTTGTTCAAACGACTAATTCAACACGGATATAGTCAGTTGAAAATAAACACGCATTCGTAGTTCTCCAGTTGTTTAAAACTGTAAAGGACAGTGCAGAAAGGCTAACTCATGCTTAAACATAAAGTTACTCACTCTTGAAGATAAAGCTCTTTGCTGCTATAAGCTATATGTGTGAAATTTGTTTAAAGATTACACAGTGTGATCAACACCTATTAATTAATACGGTGTTAATACAGCCCTAAAATCATGAGTAGTAAGGAAATTTGTGTTTGGTAAATTATTTTAACAATTCAACAATTATTTGGTAATTATTGGTAGATTATTTCTTTATTGTAACAATGCTTCTTGGCAATAAATCTTATACCATTGGAAAGCCTGTTCATTTCCCTTTTAAATGGTTCCACATTTGTAAGGAAACATGGATTTGTGGGATGAGCAGTAGAGCTGAGTATGTGGGTTGCACATACTCATGTATGAGTATGAAGAATTTGCCAAATCTTCTCTGCCATTGCCTAACAGCTTATTTTGCTGTTGCTATTGGCAACATGTTTGAGATTCTGGTACTGCTACAGAGGTCAGTAGGTGTCTGATCCAAGAATAGGCATGTCACATCTGACTGATTTGGATAGGGCCCATGCGATAGGGCAACTTCAAGCCAGTGTTCCATAGAATCAAGTTGTAGAATTATTTGAAGTGAGCCCTAGTACCATCTCCCAATTGAAGGCCAAGTTCTATTGAATGGCGGGTGTCCCAAGAAAACGACACCCTTAGAAGATCGTTTCCTCATCCTGTCAGTACTTAGGTACCATAGGCCATCTTCTACAGATGTGCATTCAAGGTTTGCAGGGCAATATGGCCGACGACTCTCTGCCCACAAAATTCAGAACAGACTCCCATTCTTCTTTGGCTGAAGAATGGGATGCCATCCCACAGCAGTGTGTGACCAGGCTGGTGACCAACATGAGAAGGAGGTGCCAGGCTGTTGTGATTGTGTATAGTTCTTCCACATGCTGCTGAGGCTCTTGTTTGTTAAATGAATACATTGTTAAATTGTGAATATGTCTTGTTTCTTCAAACTTCAATCTTCCAGTCCACCAAACAAGTCAATGGCAGAATAATCTGTTTGGCGTTGACAGAGAGGATATGGCAAATTTTTCATGGGTGCAACCCATATACCCAGCTCTACTGTACAAATGTGGCACCATTTAAAAGGGAAATTAACAGGCTTTCCGATTGCAAAGAAGAATTGTTACAACAAAGAAATAATCTACCAAACACACATTTCCACACTTTTTATGCTAAGTTTATATATTATGGGACACACCCAAAACTTGGTCTTGTGACTATGATGGAAATGGTCAGGAAGGTGTTTTCCAAAAAGCATATTTAGTTAAGGACTAGTTAACTTTAAACCACAATTTCTTCGGAGCAACGCTGCACCCAAAAAAGGTAAGGCACAGCAGTATTTTTATGTTATTTGTTTGCAATGTATACTTGGTTCAGACTGGTTGAATAGACAGCCTTCCTCTATAGGCATGCGTGATATGTTTATATATTTTAAAAATGATAGCTACGACCGCTGCAATTGAGAGACAGAATTGTGTTTCGATGGAGGGAGTGAGAGAGTGAGCAGCAAGGGAGGGAGAGAGAGACCAGCTGAGGGGAAGGGAGATAGAAAAGGAGAGGGTGGGAGAGAGCGTGAGAGTGAGGGAGGGAGGGAGGGAGGGAGAGGAAGAGAGAGAGAGGAGGGAAGGCAAAATCAAAGATAAAAGTTTGGTTTGTTCAACTTTTCAAATACAGCCTTGTTATGACTTGCACATTTTGTCCATGATTCGTATTGCCCTCTACTTTTGAGTGTTTCCAAGCATGAGTTTTTTCATGAATTAAGATCTTTGGAAGTTCTTTTCACAGTTATGTTCAAGATAATGTAGCCTCATAATTAAAAGAATACTGACGTTATTAAATAAAGTATTATGACATTATTCTTAATTATTACCTGTATTGTACACACATTCCATTAGGACAGACTTGGTTTGTAAATCATAGCAGTTTTGTGTATTTGTGTCTTGAAATGTAGTATTAAAAATGTATGAATAATCTAAGATAAAAAAGTAGAGATGTGTTCAACTGTTGTTCTTACAAAATCAAGAACACTTTCAGTTCAGGTCGCATTTAACATATTTGATCAGACCTCAGTCCAATATAAGGACCGAATCAAAGTATATTGTGTACTGAATCAAATTATGAATTAATAAATTATAAAAATTATTGTAATATAAATTATATTAATGCTGGGAAAAGAAGTCGGACCAATCCTGAAAATGAACCATCACACTCAAACATAAAGAGACCAAAGCGTGCAGAAGTCAACTTCTTACCAAACGTTCTGCAGGGACACAACCAAGTAACCCTTGAAACCCTCAGATCATTGCCACCACCAGCCCATCAGTTAAAAAATTCCTTCCTGGCCTGCCCTGCATATGGAGGCTGATGTATTTATTTTATCCAGTGATATATACACTGTAAAAAAAAAAAAATATATATATATACACATATATCTCATTGGAATGTTTTTGTCAACTAAAGGTGTATGCAGAGTTTCAGAGGATCACAAACCAAAACTTGCCCAACAAATTCTATGCACAACTGGATCACCACACACCTCGTTTGATGACCATGTTCTGGCAAAAGGCTTCCAAGACAGGGCGAGTTTCAGATGCTCTTGGTGACATTTTGAAGGTGCATGATGAACAGGTTAGGAGTTTTTTGTTTATGGGGGAATTTTGTGTGATATACAGGAACACTGTTTAACAAGTGTGATTAATTGACCTGATAACTGTATCATGGTTTTTCATTATTTGGTAGGAATTACATGATGTCCACACAAGGCAAACTACAGTTCTTCGTGCTCTGCCGGTCTTGCTGCGTGAAGACGTCTTAGGTTTTTACTAGACATCCACGGTAAGTCTTATACTGTCACATTCAGTCCAGATGAACTGTGCTATGTTTAACTAAATACAGCATAAAAAGTGAACTTCTTATTCATCAGCTTCTTGTTAGACTGTTTCCATTTCTCCTTAAATAGTCCCAATATTTACATTTAGTAAATGGTGCCATCAAACTGTCAAAACAATGTTTTTTATTCTGTGTTTCAAATGCTTCACCACATATAATTAAACAGGACTAGTTATGCTCTCTGTAATAAAACGTGGTTATTATTAAATGTATTATTTAAACATAATTTCATACACATTGTTTCTGTTACAATTTACAAGATGTCAGAAAAGTGACAACATATGAAAAATCTGTACTCCATGAAATGTATTTATTTGCCATATTTCCTAGCATTAAGTGCAATTTAGAAGGTAAACTGTAAAATTTTATTATTTTAAAACTGCATTGTATTAACATTTTATCAAAACATGCCCTCAAGCAAAAAGCATTACAACACAGAGCACTTGTTATATGATGCGTGATGGGAAGAATGTTAAATCGTTTTTCTCTTTGCAATAACACTTGAATCAAAATCAAACAAATCAAAATGACAAACAGCGATTTACTGCTATTGGTAAGTCTAACCTCTTGTCATTGTATGAGTTGATCTTGAAGAGAGTCAGCAGGGGAGCTACCAATATGTTGCATTCCGTGGCTATATGAGGAACCCCTGCTCTCTGGAAGTGTGTGTCAGAATTAACGTTTAAAATGGTATTATATGTTCCTTTGTCTTTCTCTCTCTTTCTCATTTCCATCAGGACAATCCCAATGAGATAGACCTTGGAGATGTTGCAGTTGCTCTACTTATCACTGTTAGTGAAAATGCCTATGTTTTGTGTATGTTGTCAGAAATGCTGAGTCAGACTGACGGAGGCGGACGCACACGCTAATAACGCAGACTTTTATTTACAAGAAAATAACAAAACAAACACAAACGAACTTGAGGGCAAACACAAAGCGAGGAAAGAACATGACTAGGAACAAGAACATGAAACAACATGAATAGAGCTAGGAATTCTAACAACATGACATGAGTAGGAGACAAAACGAATGACCGATACAAGCAAGTGACACCAGGGAACTTAAATACACGAAAAGACGAGACACACCTGAAACAGATAACGAGGATGATGGACAAGGAGGCGGAGACAAGGACAATACCAAACAGAGCCATGTGCTTAGAGAGCACATGGCAGGGAAAACAGACCAGACAGGACGAGGGCGTGACATATGTCAATATTTTGAGACAGTAAAAAAGACAAAAACATGGAGGATAAGTCATCTGTGATAGTAAGTGAGAGAGGCTCACTCTGAAATGAGAATTAATGTATACTCAATCTTCTCAGTCATTTCTTGTAGACACAACTGTAGTTTCCCAGGTGGGAATCATCTGCAGCTGGAAAGAGGAAGGAGGCAGAGTGATTGAGAACTGCCTGGATGTTGCACCGGTTGTTCCAGGGCAGTTTGAGATGGAAGAAGCCCCCTGGGAACTTTGGCTGGCTGGAGCAAGTGATTGAAGTTGTGGCCTCGGATACTGAAGTGGAGGAAAAGATGTGGGCTTTTCCAGGAGACCTAGGAAAATGCATTTCTACAGTCTGGTTTCTATCAAAACACTGGGAACAGCTTTGATTTGTCAAATTCCCTTTCAAGATCCCACCTCAATTTCCTTAAGGAAGTGGTTCAAAAGCTGGGTCCTGGAGGACGTCCTGTCCTGCAGATTTTTGTGTTGCCGACAGCCACATCAGGTAAAACGGGCTTGAGATGAGCTCATGGGTTTGATCAGGTGTGCCGGGTCTGAGGAGCACTCAAATTGTCAGACAGAAATTACTCCAGGACCAGGGACCCTATGTGATGATGTATTCTATTGGATTATTTGAGCAGTTGACTCTAGTGTGTGAGCCAACAGAATAAAAAAGTCCAACAAGTGCATTCCTGGAGCAAAGACTCTTGTTTACACTGGAGCCAAACATCCTGTCCAGTTTCCCCTGTAACATGATCTGTGATTTCAATCTGTGATCTCACAACAGCAGAGCCACAGTCCAGCTGTCTGCACGTCACATCTGCCTCTATCTGTCTCCACTTATGCCCCACCTCTCTCCTCCACTCTACACTATGTAACACTTCCACTGTCCCATCACAGCAACTGCTTCCATTCATCAGCCTCACATCAGAAAGTTCTGGACAGAGAAACTGGATTAGCTACCATTCCAACAAGGATAGTTGTGAAAGTCTTCATGCATTCACCAGAATCTGGTACAGATTGACAGCTGGTACACTTGACAGCTCATGAACGTTAGTCCTCAAGGGCTGAGTTACAAAATCGGTTGTCTGCCATTTTGAGGAATAAGAGCCATTCTGCCTTGTTCAATTCTTGAGTAATCCCTACCTGAATGGGTAACTCCTACAGCTTTACCACATTTGCAATTGTGTTCCTTTCTGCCTGAGGTTCTACAGGTAAGTAGATGGTCCTCTGTGCCTTTACAAAGGAACTCTGTCTTCCCAAATGGGTTAAGTTGTCACCCTCACCCTCACCCTCACACACTGCTTTAGGAGAGTTGAGGTGACATCCCAACCATCCTGGACAACAGAGTCCAGATCCATCCACCAGCCTCACGTAGTCTGAGAGAACATGAAATAACAAATGAGGTTGTCCCATATTTATCAAAATTGTAACAACTTTACCACCTCCTAGCACTACCATCTGGTCAAAAACAGATTTGCGATTTCCATTTGCTGAAATGCCTGAAAAGGTTACTGTTGGATCCTTCGCAGCTGGTCAGGACAATGCATTTAGAATCAGATGTTAAAACCTTGCTCTGTTCAGCTGCAACGTCAGAAACAGCATCCAGCTGTCTGCACACCACAGTGGCCTCTCGCCTGGACGATATGTCCGGTCTCATTTTTCTCCACTTTACACTGCAAAACACTTCCACTGTCCCATCGCAGCAACCGCTTACTCCCACCAGTCTCACATCAGCAGGTCCTGGATGGAGGAGAGAGAAGGATGACCAGAGGAAAAACTCAAGAAACTATTTTAGAGTCTCTTGAAGCCACTTTGTGGACATCTAGTTCAACTCCTACCTGAACAGGTGAGACCCACTACTTTTCCTGGGGTATAGATCTCCTCCTTTCTGACTGAGGTTTTACAAGTAAGAGACGATTCTCTGAGCCTTTACATTGAAACTCATTCATTCATTATCTGTAACCGCTTATCCAGTTCAGGGTCACGGTGGGTCCAGAGCCTACCTGGAATTATTAGGCACAAGGCAGGAATACACCCTGGAGGGGGCACCAGTCCTTCACAGGGCAACACAGACACACACACATTCACTCACACCTACGGACACTTTTGAGTCGCCAATCCACCTACCAACGTGTGTTTTTGGACTGTGGGATGAAACTGGATCACCTGGAAACCCATGCAGACACAGGGAGAACACACCAAACTCCTCACAGACAGTCACCTGGAGCAGGAATTGAACCCACAACCTTCAGGCCCCTGGAGCTGTGTGACACTACCTGCTGCGCCACCGTGCCGCCCCACTCTGAAACTGTGCTCCCAAATAAGTTTTTCCCTTCTCCAAAGAGTGCCCCCGTAGCATTAGTAGAGGTCTGCAGCCCAGCTCTCGACAGACCACTTCAGCATCCTTTTGGTCATATTCAGCCTCGCACACAATGAGCAATGTCCTTTGCCCTGAATCTCTCACCTGAGTAGACAACAGATATCCTGATGTTCAAAAGTTCTGAATCAATGTTGACACATTCTAGGATACACTGTGAAACCTCTGACTCCTGTCCTGTGCAGTCAACCATCACTCCAGTGGTCTGTTTGTCTGTTGTGGCTTGACTTCTCACAGTATCTCTGACTGCATTCCCACAATCCAGCTCTCTACATACCACCATAGAAGCTCTGAGGTCTTGCTGCTTGCATTCGGCCATTTTCCCTGAAGGATCTTTGGTGTCCAAAAGCATTGGTCACCATCCACCAGGACAGGTGTATGTAGATCATGGTCAACTCTATCAAACCAAAATAAACTGAACCATAATTGAATTCCTTCAATCACTCATAAAACACTGCATTAAAAATGTCGCCAATTTGGGGAAAGAAACAAACCTCCAGATTTTTATTTTTAAAAAATGGATAAATTATTCTACCGGTCAAAATAGGAAAATACTTTCCAGATTTCCAACAACAGAAATCTAAAAGGGTCAGTCATGGTTTGGGCAGTGAGTTAGTGCCCAGTTCACGGGCACCGCCCACCACTCTAAAGACACCATAATGCAGAAAGACTTCAATTTTTGAAGTAACAAATGCTGCCTTTTAGTTGTCATCCTTTTCAGTTAAGTGCTTTACATATTTCAAAGGCTAAAATGTGTTATTTTGTGAATGTCCAATAATTGATTATAATTTAATAATATAATTGAAATGGCCTATTATAACCCTGCCACTAGTGAGAGATTTCTCTCTGAGCAGTTCAGCATTTGATGTTTTAACTTTTTTAATTTAGACAGTAGCTTAGTGGCTTTTTACAGATTAGGAAAAAGAGCAACTTCCTCCTAGAGAAAGGAAGAAACCAGCTGGCTTTGTATAAAGGGTTTTGAGAAACTTGTGTTGTTGCCTCATCATACTTGAGATGTAGTCTATTATGGAAATTTCATCAAAAGGTGACAGACTAAATTCAGTTAAATCTGATTTTACATTCTCCAAATGCAACAATTTCTGTTGATTTTCTGAGGTATGTATACAATTTTTACAAAAAAAAATAAAAATAAAAATAACACTGAAAAACTACTTCCAATTAAGATCACACAGACTATTTCTACATTTTTGTATATTTCCATTGTTTTAGTACAGGGACATTGTGTTATTCCATTGTGCGTTTCTTAAAAACTAAAAAGAAATAAATAAAAACAGTTAAATATACAAATGTTCCATTATTTGGCTTTTTCCGCCAGCGGGTTAGGACACCTTACCTTGATAATATTGATTAAAACCTGGGGCAGGACATCTAGAAATGGGTAAAACTATATCATAATATTCTTAACTATTATCTCATCATGAGACATTTCACATATATTGACTAAATTTAATGATTTCACTAGTTACGGGAGTATAATTCTACTATGCACCATGCCAATAAACAGTGAAATTCAGTAATATTTATTATTTACATTTTTTGTATTTTGACTTAGGAATTCTACAAAATTTGACTTGAATCTTACCTGCAGTTGAACAGGTGAACATCAGTATCACTGCAGCCAGCCTGGTTAACTGCTCCATTCTCTACACTCCAATGACTCAATATAACTGCATAAGACCAGATTTGTGCATGTGTGTGTGTCATGAACTTGCACTCTGCACCATTATGGAGATGTGTGAAGATCATACCTCATTTCTGATTTGAACCCAACACTGTCTTCACCAATGGAATCATCTAGCTGCATGAAGTCTCCACACTTGGACGCTACTCCACAAAATTTGATATCCTTTATTTGAATGGCAGTATTTTCAAGATCATAATGAGGGAAAATGGATGTGCAATTTAGCTCGTTTTTGAGAAACACTGGATTTCTGTTATGAGAACACAGAGAATGAGAAAGTAAAGAATACAGATCTGTAACAATTGAAATTCCTCCAAATTATAGGCTTTTCTATACATTTTAAAAGGTTGCAACTTTCTTTGGACAGTTTTTTGTTGTGATTAAACTTATTTTAATTTCATAATTAGCTAGAAACATTAAGCCGTTCCCTCATATTACTAGCTAATAATGCAATGAGGTGCTATTCTAGAACCACAAATATACGCAATTCAGAGAAAATATCACATTTAACAGCTTAACCCATTGAAAAACAGGGTGCAAGGGGACAGAAAGCATGCAGAACAAAAGATGGACTACCGTCTGTAACTGTAGAAAAATGTGGTCAGTGGAGCTGAGAGAACGGGCAGTGAGTCAATGCTGTGGCAGAGCAATGTAATTTTATCCTCAAAAACCCAGTCCTCTAGCAAATAGCCCAATTTTAAAGAAAAATGATGTACATGTTTCGTGTCGAGACTTGACTTGGACTTGTTTTCAGTGACTTGTGAACATCTCTGGGACAAACCAAAGACAGAAAGAAGACCTAGACTTCAACCATGTTTAATCAGAATCAAATTCAGAGGATGACAATGATACAACAACCAAAGTACAGTTCTGCTCAATAACAACAGCTAGTTATGTTTCAGTTCTTTTACACTGTTCTGAGGTGTACACTGGGGCTGGTCAATATACACCCACACACACACACACACCCTCTCACTCACACACACACACACACTATACACCCACTGTCTGTACACAACAATACACAAGACATTTTTGTACTTCATTCCTGGACATGTCTTAGAGGAAATGCATAGATTTAATCAAGTCACAAATGCCATAGTTGGGCTCTAAATGGAGATAGAAATTCTCTCTCTCATACACACACACACACCTCTTACTTCAGGAGTTTGGTCCGTAAAATAGTAGAGAAACAAGACAATAACAGAACCCAAATCTGGAACGCACAATTTTAAAGACGTGTTTATGGACATTTTATATATATATATATATATATATATATATATAGAAACGGAATATACATCATTTATATATTACTTATGTGGAAATGTCTCTCTTGACCTTCAGTACTCCACCCAGTTGGTGAACGAGGCCAAAGGCTGGAGACCCGTGGGCTGTTTGGAGTTGTAGTCTTGTGGGAGGTGCATGGGGCCAAGCGGGTGTGTGCGGGCCTAGCGGACGAGAGGGGTCTGTTTGAGGGAGATGAGGACGGAGCGCATGCGGGACACGTCCTTGGCCTGTTTGCTGGACTTGGGGTTGAAGTCACAGAGACGAGCCACTCGCTCCCACTCCGTTCCAGGGTTGTCCTCATCCAGCTCCGACACCATCGCCTCCTCAGCAGCCCTGACCAACAAAGCAAAGAAAGAGTTAGGCACGCTCGCCCACCCTCACGCTCTCACACTCACTCTCTCTCATACACACTCTTTTAAACACTCACACCAAAACAGACACATACCCACACCATGGCCTCAAGAGTCTCCACCCCGAACACACTGACCTGCTCACCTCCTATGCACTTCAGGAAAAGTTCACACACAGCTACAACCCGGATGTCTGGGATTGGCACATTATTGATTGCAGTATTAATGACAGAGTTGATTTATTATAGACTGAAAGCTTTAGTGATTATTCTTTAGTGAAATACATCTACATCAATTTCTTTGAATTAAATCGGTTAACAGGTTTCAAGAAAGTCAATATGGAGAGGTGACTGCATGGTCCCCTGCTCTATAGGACTCTACTCTCTGCTTGGTCCCTGGACAGTTTTCTGGTATTGTCTCAAAACCCTGTCTCGAATGGGAACAGTGGGCTTTGGAAACCACAACATCAGTGGTGGTAAAGTATTGTTTTCTCATTGTATATTTTTGCATGTTGTTAGAGACTGAACACGGCTCCATCATCAGTTCAGACAAATCAGTAGTTTGTTCCTCAACTGCGAAAAATTAACATCTGTCCCGTTCCCACCCACAGCTTAGATTTTAAGGACTGCTCCTACCTGCGCAGTCACGCATACTTCACAAAAATGGGGAAACATGTCAGACTTTTAATTCCCTTGCAAATGTGGGCATATGAGCATGGGCAGGCACTAACACACATACAGACACACGCACACACAAACACACATATCCGAGAGGCCAACTGACAGTGTACAGGTTACCAAATATTAAGAATGAGTTTAATTCATTATCACTTAGCTATTCTCTCTTATGTTGATTATGCACGGTAATTATTGCATAATTTTATTTAGACAATATGATTATTATTATAATAGTGTTTTTATTCATTTGCGGGATTCCTTTACATGTGTATTTAGTCCTGCTCCTGTAGTCACAGCACAGGTTAACAGCCAACTCCTGCGTAAAACACTGAAGTTTAGTCCTGTGCCACAAGATAGTGATGGGACCCGCAACCTGCTGGTATGCAGACCTCTAGTTTACACGTTAGAGTTTAGTCCTCACTCAGCTCGCATGGAACAAGAGACAGCAGGGACTTTAAAACAAAAAAAAAAAAAAACCTGGCTCCAGGGACCAGGTCCAAATGTACCTAATGGAAAAGCAGAAAAATAATTTGAGCTGAGCAGGGTTGGGACCATGCAGTAGAAATGTGTGATAAGTTTGTGTACATCTGTCTTAACTTGCTCATGTCTGTATTTTTTTTCCCTCTCTCTCTCAAAGTAATGTTTGCTTGTTCCTATTCATTGGTTCATTTACTGATTCACTGAAGTTTATTGGCGAGTTACTGACCAAGAAATCACACTTCCTTAATCTCAGAATATCAGATCATGTTTCCACCAACTGTGAACTCAGAGCCATCTATCGACCCACTTTGGAAGGAAATGAGAAGCCAGTGTGAGAGAGCATGGACATCAGAAGGCCAACAGTCTCCATACAGTTCTCAATTTAACACAAATACCAATTTATTCAAGAATGGCCAGGAGAAAGAGCAAAAGGCCCTGAACACCAGTTAGAAACCAATAACATTCCCCACCCAACACAACCTGTCTTAACAACCTCAGACATAAAGGATGGCTCTTTAACACAAAATGAAACAAAGAAACCAAACAGAAAATGTGCTACAGACTTTTAGAAGCGATTTGGTTAGTTTATCAAGCTCTCTGTCCATTGGATCAGAGAAAATCAGGCATTACTGTTGATTTTTAAGAACCACCAAATCGCTGTGCAGAAGCTGCACACGCCAAGCAATGGCAGTCCCTGAGAAAACAGAGAAACAGCTCATGGAAAATAAAAAAAAAAAACAACTGGCAAGCCAAGCATTCTGTAATAATAATGATAATAATCCATCTTGGCTCTTTTACAATGGTTTTTGCTTTGTTTTTCTTTCACAAACCCACATTTACTGCCACTGTGGTGCTCTCAGGAGACAGGGTTACTTCACTTATGGCATATGGTTAGTTATTTCAAGAGCTGTTATATGGACTTGTTTTAAAATAGTGGTTTTATTTTAATTAAGGTTCACTGATTTATTTTATACTCCAATCCTAATGTCTGAATAAGTTTTTGCTAAAGGTTCACTGCTTGTTAAAAGGTGTGTAACTGCATTATTATTATTATCATCATCATCAGTGGCATAAAATCTTCTTAAAATATCAATTTTTTGTTGTAGTCTTTAGTTGTAGATATAAGACACAGAATCACATTTCCGTTTAATTTTAACACTCAGTCACTCAAACTGACTGAAATATTAAAAATGAAAAAAAAAAAAAAAAAAAGAATATTATCATAATAATTCCCCAATTAACATACTTTTATGGCTTTTACTTAATGTGAAATAACCGCAGCTCCTGAGTGTGTGGCAGTAATACACTATTACACACTGCCACAGCCAGCTGGCAGCTGGCAGCCCACACACCCCCACCCCAAAATAAGCATAAGAGCCAGTGAGGAGTTTTGTGGTCACAAACCCAACTACACATACATACACACACACACTCACATACAAAAACCCCAAAATAATCACCATCACAATCACTACAAAAACACCCCCAGAGTCTATCCAACGCCAGCGGTGAATAGTATCAAATCACAAACACAACTTTACACAACAGCAGTCAATTCTCCACATCCACCTGCAGCCATTCAACTCCACACGTCTCTGCATTGCTATCATTATTATTTTCCATCAGGATTAGCATAATTTCTTTTCTGATTTTTTACTTAACTGGTCTAGGCGGTAGCAAGGATGGTTAATATGAGTGCTTAAAAGGTGCATAGAGAAAAGAAACACAAGGAGAAACAGAGCACAAGTCAGATATAATATAGGAAATGAAAAGAAATGAGAATTATGCAGATGACCAAAGCAGGCATGCATTCCCCAGAGATTAAAAAGGAGACAAAATAAATAAATAAATAAATAAAAAAAGTAGTAGCAAATTAAGAAACAAAGACCCCACCCCATACACATAGTCATCTTAAGACTGATCCTAGTGGGCTTAGCTTGCAGCCTTCATAGACAAGGTGTGATAGCATTGTATAAGACGTAAATAAACATCACACTGTTTATCGCTAAAGCTGAAGAATGCAGAGCCCCTGAAATATTCCAGTCCAGGATTTAAATTACAAAAAAAGTGGAAGCAGTCCCTTGTGCAGTATTTATATCTTCCCTGAAACAACCAATTTATGCACCAGACTTCCAGTTACCACCAAAACTACTCTGGTTCTTGAACCAGCTCTATTCAGGTTTCATGGAAGCTTGGTGCTCTCTAGCAAAGAGCTGGTCCGCAGCCCCAGAAAACACAGAGGCAGCATTGTCCTGTTTTTATTTCCTTTTATGTATATAACACTGTGAATCTCTTTCTGGAGATTCTTTATCTCGACTCACCCACGGATGCCATTACAGTTTGCGCTGAAAAGCCAACTATTCTTTGGTTCCATCTATGAACACATTTTCTGGTTTGCAAACCAATTTATTTTGGTGGAAATGCACCAAAATGGCCCTAAATTATGTTTGTGAATGGGAACTGAACCTGTTTCACGTTGGGAGAAAGGGCTAAGTGGGTTCCACATCAGGGGTGGACATGTTTGAATCAGGTATTGTTACAGAATATGATAGATATATCCATGATACTTCTGGTCAATATGGAAACAGCTGGTCATTCCTGTAAATTCAGTGGAAACTTAATATTTCTCTTATATATAATAAAGTCTCTTAATATTTAGTTTATGTATATTCTGGCATCTCATGGGCCTGGTTGAGAAGCTATATCCCAGTGTTTCTTCAATACACTGCCTAGCGTGAACTCTTGGCCATGCATTGTTTCAGTGAAGGAGACAGTGAAGGCTTCAATGAGGGCTGCACAACTAAGCCAGATGCATAAAGGCTCAGAGCTATAAAAAAAAAAAACAATAATAATAATAATAAATAAATAAAAACAACACTACATCACCACTGACCAAACTAAAAACTACAGACACTGAGTGACTACCCACTTTTAGAGGCACAGAGATGTCCAGCAAAGCACTGACTCTCAAGAAATGCCCCATTTTACATTGTCAGGGTCTGCAACTGTGATTTTTTTAAGGAGATTAAGAAAAATGTTCTTAGCTTTGAACGCAAGTTAATGGAACAGGACATTTTTTTGTTGGACATTTTCACACATTGATTTAAAATAAGATGAAAGATGAATTTAGATGCAAGGTTTTGTACTGCTTTACAATGTTATATTTAATATTACCTGATAATGAATTATCAATTTTATAGAACATTAAAAGGAGTCCAAAAAATTTTATAACCATTGAATCTGTTAAAGAAAGAGGGGAAAAATAAAACTATAAAATTGAGCCCCAGAATCTAACGAAAATATCATTTTAATCTGGTTTACTTTTGCAGTCAGATATTTGCTGGACCCCAGGTGCTGAACACAAGTCTAAAATCAAGTTTAAACTAACACTGCACTAGTAATAAACTACATCAAAAACAGTTCAACTACAAACACAGTGTCTAACCATACAAAAAATAAAGAAAGTGGACTGGTGGAAAACATGACGGAGGCACAAGACAAAGCTGAACGAGTAAAGACAGAAAACGAAACATGACAACAGTCTTGTGTCCAAAACACGAGACGATACAAAGGGCTGGACATTGACACAAACACATCAAGTCCTTTATTTTTATTATTTTTTTAAAATAAATTTGATTACGAACACGGATGTGGGGGCATGCGGAACGGCATCGGTCTTTTCAGGCTTAAAACCAAACAGCCGTTGCTTTAAACAAATAAAAAGTCACTGGAGGAATTAAATAAATAAATAAATAAAACCAAACCAGTCTTTTTTGCGAACGATGAAACTGACGGATGGAAGGAGCAAGAGGGTCGAAGCAGAGGTGGTTAAACGAGTGTTTAAAATAAAGAGGGAGAAACAGATGCATGTGGTGAATGAGAAAAGAAAAGGATGTTAGTTGAGCAACATACACATAACCAATCAGGTGAGCGAAGGGCTGTTTGTAGAAATCCTCATCCAAAACCCTGGGAATCCCAGAGGAGAGCAGCCGGTCAGGAGAGAAGAGAAAGAGCAGTGAAAGGAGAAGAAAAACACTCAGACAGAGAAACAGACAATCTCTCTGTCTTAGTCAGACATTGATACAGGTTTATACACAGAAGAGGTTAGAGTGCGTGCGCACACAAACCAAGAAGAGAGCTGCTCAACTCAGTCATATAGGAACAGGAGTACAGGTACCAGAGAGACAACCTGAAGGTTATCAACCCAGGGCTGGTTATATGTTCGAAAAAAAGTATTAAAAGGTGCGGTCACACCAGAATTGAACTGCTCATTTAGCCCTGCCCCGTTAGGTTTGTAACAGTCAAACAGGAGCGCTATTGGTCGAGGTTGGCTCATAATCAAAGTAATCTCCATTAGAATGAACAGGATTATTTTAGCTGGCATGACCACAGATTAAAGCAACTCTAGGTATTATTTTCACCTTAAATTAAAGCTTCAAAATCACTGCGATGCACTATTGAGTCATAACAGAAAGAACAGATACAGCCCTTTGCAACTTTGGGAGGAGGGTAAGAAACTGACTTCTGTGTTTATATGGGCTGAGCAGGAAGAATGAACATAGTTGAAAAGCAATTCAAATATTATCCACTTTAACTCATGCAGCAGATATATCCTGGAACATCAGAGTGCACTATTTAAAGGTGGCACTGAAAAGGTAATAGCAATAGTAAGGTTTTTATATATATAAAAAAAAAAAAAAATACAAATCTATTTGCAAATCAAAACCTTGGATATACATGTTGCCTGTCGTTGGCTGAAGGGGATATGCACACCTGCTCCCTCAAAGACTCTTGAGGTCAGCCCTCTCTTCCAATCGCTGCTGATGTAAAGCAACTGGACAGTTCAGCACATTGGAGGAGAACACAAACTGTCCAGATCTATCACATCAGCTGACAGACGAGTATGCTTTCCAGTACCATGACAAAAAAAATTGAGGGGTGTGTGGAATATCCTCCTGATGAAGTGGCACTACTATACACCCAGAGATTGAGGCAGGCTGTGCTGAAGCATCACCTGGTTTCGAAATTGCATTACGGGCTGTGGCGCTGTTAACCAGCACTTACAGGGAGTTGACCAGCTAATTTCAGATCGAACTTCTGACTCCTGGATATTTCTGGCTCTCCTAGAACACTTGGGCTTAAAGCAGTGAGAGATATTTCCATCCTCTGTATTGCAACCTAATATTTCAATATTAAAAAGATACTCTGCTTCGATAGCCAGCCCTGGGTTTGGCATTAACTGTGGAACAACAGAATCAAGTGCAGAAAGGTTAAACAGTCTTAAAGCTCATTTAACAAATTAAAAAAAAAAAAAAAAAACTTGATGTTTAGTTTTTAATGTATATGATGCACTACTGTAGAACAACTGACCATTGTGAGCACTGATGTTTAACCCAATGACTCCTATTGATGTAGTGTGGTGCCCCTGCGCAGGCTGGGACTAGAACCCCAGTCTTGTGTGGTGTGCAGGTGGATGTTCTCCACTATGTTAACCAACCATATTATCACTTGTGTGGTGTAGAAGCCTTTGACCTGTAATCCTAGAACTAATCAGTGGAGGGCTGTGTATTTTACTACTATGGGTGTGTATGTGCACGCTGTACCTGTTGTTGACTTTGGTTTTAGCGAGCTGCTCGTCCTGTCTTGCATGCCACTCCTCCAGCTCCACCTTTGCCTTCTCCTTCCACTCGACCTCCTGCGTACGGGAGTTTGCGTCTGCAAACAGGGCAAAGGATTCTTGACTTGTATCCTCATACACACACACCTCCCCAAAAGTTTGTGGACACATCTTATGTTGACATAATGCAGCTATTTAAGAGGTAGAACCACTGTGGATCCACTTTGTGTCATCTATTAATCTTTTAAAAGGAACATTTCAAATTACAGCTTCATATTCATTGTGATGCTCCTCCAAGTTGTAATACACAGAAGTGAGCCTCTGGCTTTACTACTCTGGGCTCAGCTCTGCAGAAACTGCACTATGCAAATCTGGGAGGAGGATAGGTAACCACCACCCAGTAGCATTTTGTAAAAAATCTAGGGGGGCTCCAGAAGCAAAGAACAGAAGTTTGTACACAAAAAATACATAGTGTTGCTTTAATGCCATTCAATTCAAAAGAAATGCTGCATTAAGAGGTGTCCACATACTTCTGACCATTTTTTGTATTATGCCACCTCCCCCAAAACCCGCCCTCTTTACCAAGAGCCTCCAGCCTCTCGCTCTGCTCCTCTCTCCACTTTCGCAAGCTCTCGGGCTCCGCTTGCAGGCGATCGGCGGTGGAAATAGCAGCATATGCATCTGAGGGACCGTTGCTCTACAAACACACATACTTTGTTGGGTCAACACAGCATTGACTGAATGAGCAGCTTTGTCCAATGCAAACATTTGTTTAGTAAGCCAGAAAATTACACACCCCACAGAGGCTTTATAATTATGAACTATGCTACAACAAACAAGACTCAACACATTAGTGATGTTAGCTGCATTAAATATACAGACATACAACTACATAAACAAAACAAGTGTTCCCACACTGTCATACACCAGGACTCTCATAATCCCCCAAGTCACTGCTTCTCTCAAAACCCTCCAAATAAATTAAAAGGAGCAATAAACAATATTTACAGAAGTGATTTAATCAAACAGCTCGGATTAAAGTGGTTTAAACCAGTTTATGCTCTATGGGGATTCATCCTGGCCACTATGTCAGAGTACAACCACTGTTTCAGTGTTTCAGTACAGTCTGATAACGGGTGGAGAAATACCATCCCAGCGCAATTGTGAGTTTAGCGCTGAGTTTTGGTTAAGAGAGGAAGAAGAATGAAAGCAGACAAAATATTCAGAAGACCATTCACACAACTTTGTGCTTTATCCTCTGTGTGTGTGTGTTTTGGGCCAAGTTTGCTTATTTTTTAACATTCTCTTCATCCAAAACCAGTCGCTGAAATTTGCTCTCTGGGAAACAGGTCTTTTATCGTCAACTGTCCACTGTCGGACTGTTCTGTACAAACACTCAGAAAACCTTTCACTCACAGATAAGGCTCAGAGCAGCTTAACATTTCACCACTCCACATACTCCCCACAGTAGTACCATATACGCAATTAAATTGAGAGACTGTATGCCGGTATGAAAAATGTGGATACCACCCATCCCTAGACAGAGCATTGGAGAACACTCAGTGATCTGAGAACTTAATTTATACAAACTAAACCAATTTTTAAAATTTGAAAGATACCTGTTAATAAATTTCACTTTTAATTTGGACATGAAAAATATTTTAGTAGATGCTCTTATCCAAAGTGACTTACAGCTAGGGCTGTGCCATATCATATCATTCGCAATAACATTGTCATAATTTTTACTACGATAAAGAAAAAAAAAAATCAATATCATGACAGTGATATTCTGACTGTTCTCATTACACAGCGATGTCATGCAGTTGTGCATAATATGGCCTAAATTCTTTACGAGTCATACAGGCATAGTGAAGTACAATGGAAAGTGGCTCTGAGGCGGAGGAGGCAGTGACTTAAGTCGTGTGGAGGTGACTTGGTTACAAATTAAGATGTAAAACAAACCATGGTATTATGTAAGAAATGAAAGAAGCCTGTAACCACAGAAGAGGGAAAACTCAAATCTGTTTCACCACCTCAAGCAAAAGTACCTGGCTGGAAAATCAAAAATTACAAATTTACATTTATAGTAAAAGACCTTTTAAAAAATAAAATGATTAAATATTAATATATACAAATTAATATATTTATTTTAATAAAATGAATATTCATATAAAATTTTGTTGCATTAGTTGCAATTACTTTTTGAAATTATACAAATATTTGCCATTTCGTTTCGCTGAGAATATCATTATCGCCAAAATACCCTGAAATATCATATTTTAGGGCCATATAACCCACCCCTACTTACAACATACATTCTATATTCATCTTGATCCATTTTGCAATCTAGCTCTGTACCTTTGACACTGCTATTCTTAGCATACATCATAAAAGCAGCAACATGTGTCTGAGGGGAACAAACAGTTTACACACATTCTGTAATCCACCAGGAGAAATCCTATGAACACAATGACCTGCCAAGTACTTAGCATCTGCATTTCACTAGACAAAATCCATTTTACCTCATGCAGATCTCCGTTCAGTGCTCCACCTGAGAAAAACAGAGAGAAAGAGACCATGTGTGAGAAAACAGAGCTATAAACAGCAACACAATACAATAATGTACATTACAAAACAGAAAGATGCTAAGCGGCAGAATTCAATACAACTACAGGACAAATGTGTCAAAATGTAGGAGAAGCAAGAAACGCATTCTGTTAGTTCATCTGAACCATTTATCTGTTTTAATGGTTCTTTGCTAATCTGTACATTGTAAAACACTGCCTTAGTTTTACTGCCCAAATTACAAAAATAATAATAATAAACATCAAGATAACAAAAGAAATGTATATATTTATAATATATATAAAAACAGTTTTCTTTTTCCATTTCTCTAAATTTAACATTGTTGGAATTACAAGGTTTCATTCTAATGATTACAACAAAAAAAAAAACCTGTATCTCCATATTTTACACCTGCCTTTTAATTGGGCAAAAGTGTGAAAGACATGCAATTACAGCTAATGGAATACATTAAGTAATTCTGGACAATTAATACTGCAGCCTAGGGGTGGGGTCTAAAGATAATTAATAAAAAAATAATAAAATAAATAAATAAATAAAAATAACAACAATAAAAGATTTTCTGATTCCAAACGATCTTCATTTGAAATATCCGATATAGAGTCATATAAACGCCATTTAATACTGCATGATCAGCCATTGGTTTTTTGTGCAACGAGAGCTGGCCTTCACGTCAGTTAAGCATAGGTAGAGCTCAATTGCAGACACCTCAGAACCTTAAAGCTGACGTATGGTTACATATTGTATTAAAAAAATATGACGAAAGGGAAGAGCTGGATAACAGTAGAGCCGCATGTGAGCTGTACAACACTGAGACTAAATATCGTGGGAATACCATAAATCTGACAAACCATTTATCACAGCACCATTCTGACATGTAAAAATGCCATACCCCAAACAACCTCCATTAGAGAAGGCTTTTCCGATTAAATTACCTCCAAGTTCACCCTGTGCTAAACAAATACTCAAAGCTCTGGTGACTTTATATGTAAGGATATATATCCATACAGCGGTGGTTTCCAATGCCTCATTAACGTTCTGGAAGCATGTTATGTTTTACCCTCATGTAAACATTTGAGTGAAGTGGCCATGCCAAACCTGTATGCAACACTCTCACAACTTCACTAAAGTCGACAGAGTGTGTCACCCTAACCTGTCCTGTGATAGCCGGACATCATGAGCAATGGATTCATACCCAACAATTACGGTTCATTATTTCAACAACGAATGGAAGCTACTGACAAGGGTAGTTGAAACCAGTCACATGGCCACTAATCTAGCTGAAGTATCATCCAAGGCGATACAAGAGTGGGAGCTTGCAAATAAAGATCCAGCTATCATGACAGACAATACTGCAAACATGACCCATGCTGTGGAATTAACCAATTAATTTAGCCTCATAAGCAGCTTGCAGAGTTCCAGCTGTTGAGGGTTTGCTTGGCAGAGTGAGGCACATTGCATCATTTTTTCAGCGTAGCACTAGGGCAAGCCACAAACTTGGAGGAGCAAAGAATACTGGGGCTGCCTACAGAACAAGTAGGTGATTGACGTGGCAAATCTTTGGAATAGAGCACTAGAGATTCCTGGAACAGCAACCAGCGATCTCAGCAACTGTTATGTATGCAGGAAATCTCTGCGTGCTGACCAAGCCTAATGTAACTGTTGCAGAAGGTGAAAGCTCTTGGGTCTCTGAAGGCAGCCACGTTGGTCATATCCGAAGACAAGTCCCCAATTCTATCTGTTATAGGGCCTCTGCACACATAGCTATTAGAGGAGATGAGCTGTGCCTCTGACAATGCCGACATCATTAAGGACCTGAAGGCTGCTATAAAAACTTGAATCGAGGCATGCTTACTTAACGTGTGTGTGTTGGGGGCATCCTTGCATTATAAAGGCAAAAAACAAAACATTGAGTTGTGTGTATAAAATACAAAATAATGATTTTAACAAAGACTAAAAAAAATTGAGAGACTGTCTGTGCATGTGTATAACTTGCATGTGATTCGTGTACATCTGTGTTACTGTACAATGCGATGTGGTAACTTAAAGTTGTGAAATTTCGTGGTGCTGAAAGAAAAACATTAGCATTAGTCATTAGCACGGGCATTAGATTCTTGCTTCAAGGTCCCGCCTTTCTTGTCCGATGAGGCCTGTGACAACATTTTCTAGACTGGTTACTGAAGCTACTGGTCTGAAGTCTGTGGAGGCATCAGGGTGTATAGAAACAACCAACACAGCTGTATATGAATATGCATTCAGAACAGTAATTTTTCTTTGTAATACAAATATTAAACAACAAATTTCTCTGTGAATATACTTCCCAACTGATTTTTCAATATAACTTTTTTTTTTATATATTTAAATAATCCACTCCTGAAATTCACTGATGCTTTGGAGAGTGCATGCTGGAGAATATTCACTTTTAGCTCGCCAAGCACCATCTTTGTATCCCTGGGACCAGTGTCCCTTTTGAGAGTTTTTTCCTCAACAGGTGGCGATATGGTTACGGCATAGAGCTGCCTCACTCCACAAAATGCAGATCAGCTTCTTGCAGAAAAATCTCACAATCTCCAAGTAGTGGGAGCAGTCATGAAGACGGTTTATGGCCCTCACTGTTTACAATGTTCAGAACTTTAACATGACTGCTTTACCATGTCCTTATATTTAAAAAAATAATAATAAATAAATAAAATAATTAATTAATAATAAAAAAAACCCTTTGCAGTTTAAAGCCTTTGTCAGGGTCTTTTAACAATAGTGATGTTTGTGTGTAAGAAAATCATACTGCCAAGTGTAATATTTACATTACTTCACACCACTTTGGCACAATGAACATGTTAATGATAAACACTGAAATAACTTTTGTGGGTCAGTTCGTCATGTACATACTTTTAAACGCTGTAGGTCATGCCTTCCATGTATTATTCCAACATTAGTTTTCTGAAAATCTTTTCCATATCCAAACAAAACCTGTTACTGTAACAAAAATAACCCTGAATGAATCAATATCAAATAAAATTATTAAACACTATTGAATTAATTACACATGGTGAATCAAAATCTAGTCAATTCTGGAAAATTATGGTGATACCCAGCTCTACTGCAGACAACCTTCAACATCTGACCAACAGAAATGGATTGACATTTGCTTATTCCAATAGCTGATTTTTACGGTTAAAGAATTAAGACACAACTTTTTATCCATTCCAAAAAACAAAGGCAAACTTGAGCAACACCAAATTTCACAGGAAATATTTTCTCTTTTCTCTTAGTCCTTCTTCAGCAGTTTAAGTCTCGACTTTTGCTGACTCCTTCCTGCCTCCTTCCTTTCCAGACGGAAACGTTATGACACATATTTACAGGATGATTCAGAGCATCTCCTCAATCACTACATGGACTTAACTGAAGATATTTCACATTGAAGACAATACAAGAGCACTTATAAACACACTACTACAGTCTGTAGGGTTAGGTTAGTGTTGGCTCCTGTCTCCATGGGTCAGGTTGCATGTTTGTGTAACAAAATAACCTTGCGATTTATTTATGAGACCTGGCCAGAACTTGGTGCAAGCCAAAACCTGAGCTTAAGGAACACGAGTCTGATATTTTGGCATTACATGTAGGAGGAGGCATATAGCCAGTTAGAATGCAACTGGTAGAATTCTGACAGCGAGGCCAACTTAAGGCCCTGAAAGTATCAGACTCTCAAGAATTCTGTGGCTGCAACTACCTTGACGGTATAAAAAAAATAAAACAGATCCTTTTTCTCTTTCTTGGGAGTTTTTTTTTTTTTTTTCAACTTAGAAATCAGATAGTGGGTCCCCTCCTGCTTTCAATTTTCCTCCTAAACTAAAACAGGATGGTCAAGCACACACAAATATTTGATGTTATTGTTGTATTCCACCATGGTCCCTACAGTCACATCAGCATATAAATATCAATGTTAAGGTTACAATTCTCCACAAAAACTGAGACATATCGCGATATAGAACCGTTTCCTAAAGAACCGTCACCGATTATAATTGGGTGACGTCATCCACTCATCAGCACGTCCCTCCACGTTAATTACTGGAGTCTCTTCGTTGCAGGACTTGGTTAAATCTCCCACAAAGAAAGCTTTAAACAAATTTATTGACTATATTTCACCCTCGATAAAAACCCCTTTTCAGAAAATCCACAACAGACCTTTTGACGTATAAAACATCTGAAAAATACAAAGAAGAAACTTAATTTACGGCGCTGTCGGCCTTGAAGGGGCAGAGTCCACTCGGTCTTTAAGAGTTTTGTCAGGATTTCAAAAAAAAATAAAACGCTTAAATTGTTACATATAAATACAAGCAAAACTCTAAGAGACTAAACTTAACCTTAAACAGCACGATCAGGCAAGCTTTTAAAACGCATATCCTGCTAACATTATTGTAATTTACAATTCCACCTTAAATGATGCGGTTGCTACCATTCAACTTAAGGGGGAATTCGGAATTCGCAGTAGTCAGCTTCAAACTAACCTCACTTCTTGACACTGTCTTTAAACACTTATGGTATTACACACGATGTCCAGTAAAGAAAACAATACAAGAGCCTGGCGTTTATTTTATTAAAAGGTGGAACGGAGAACAGGACTGTGCCAATTTCAAGCTCACTTCTAGACCCTTTTTATATGTACGTTTACTGTATGTGTCACTTACCTTCTCAGAGTAAATAGTAATAATAATAATAATAATAATAATAATAAACAAAACAAAAAAAAACTTTTTACTTTCATTTATGGTGACACGGACTGTTGGATTTTTTTTTTAGCCTTAGCTTGTTAAGCCTCGCGCAGTTTAAGGTGGAACACATAGTTAGAACAGAGAAATTGATTTCAACCCGAGAAAGCGAAAGCAAAGCAGGATAAGAGAAGAGTATGTGAATATTAAACCAAGCGTAAATAAAGTGTGTGTTTTCTGACCGTTGTGTTGGTCCGCGGTGAGGTGAGAGGGAACCTCTCCTCCGTCCAGAATACTGAAGCCTTCATCCTGCTCGATCCCTGCAATTTCGCTTTCCTGCTGGGCTAGAAAAGCCGCCGCCGGGTCCTCGTCGGTTCCAACGCCGTTCCCCGCGCTCCCCAACATGTCAAAGTCATCCATATCTGCGGGTAATAACCGAAAACTACAGCTTTCTGCCTCAAAGTGCTACTGCAATGGCGATACGGTTACCCTGACTGCCTTCTTCAACGGTCAGCAGAAGAGGAGGGGTCTGTGACCGTCGCGGCCAATCGGCGCCATGTTTTTCTGATTGATAGCCAGGGGGTCCAATCAAAGCGGGAATCTCGCTGACACGCAACCAATGAAATGACTAAACTGCATACGTGACTGTCCCGTGATCTGTCCGCTGCAGTAAAAAGGTTGTGAAGTGACAGTCCACCAATGTTTGCAAATTTCTACAAAATATTCGTGGGTGCGATGTAAACAAAGTCATTCAATGAGGTCACACCGCTAAAACAGTGTTTTATGGCGCAATCAATAACGAATCTGAATTTTGAGTATTTTAATTATACTTGTATGAATATTTTATATTTAATTTTTTTGTAAGGCATTTCATAAACTTGAACATTTGTGGTGGTCAGATATTCAGATTAAAAAAATTACATTAAAATATCAAATTATAAAAATTCAAATAAAAAATATGATTTAAAAAAATACAGATCCATAAATTCAACTCTAAAAAATTCAGAAAGTACATTTCCACAGAGAGATAGATCGCAGAATTTAACTGTTTTATATTTAGATGTCTGCATAAATTATGTGTCCCTGCAAATTCCCTGTACGATATTATTCTGGTTAAAAAATATATAATTGTATTAAACGCAAACACCTTTACATTTAATTAACCAAAATAACCAAACCACTCGCTGTCTAGTGTTGTGGCATTAATAGTTTGGAGTTCTAGCCTGTGTTTGTGTGAAGTTAAAGAGAAAAACTGTGGTGAACTCGTCAGAAAGGCAGTAACAGTGTATCCAGTGTTAGTGTTGGTTAAGGACAGAGGAGCTGACCTTCAGTCAGAAACAGCTCCATCACATATGAATAAGAAATCATGAAGAGTTCTCAGACCCCGGTGTGAACGGTGTTAGAGCCGTAGAGATGGACAGAGAGAGGCACGAGGCGACATGTCCCAGTTCTACACTCAAACCCCTTTATCACTTCAACACTGCGCAGCACACGTTGCTCACGCAGACATTGTCATTAAAGTGCTCATTTCAAGGAAGTACTTAGAGCTCAGGGCAGGTGAGACTTCCCTGTGATTGGTGGCTTTGAGAAGAGGGCACTGTGATTGGTTGATGTTGCGTTCAATCTCTCTGTGGACGTTCCCTGAGAAGACCGCTGGTTGACCTCAGGCTTAGGTTCGTATTTTTGCGATCTGAATTTTTCACATCTGGATATTTCACCACCTCAAAATATCAGGTTTATTAAATGCCATTCAAAATTCATACAAATATAATTAAAATATTCATTATGTAATTGTCATTGATTTAGCTCCTTATGTTTTCAATTTCCACAAATATTAGATAATATTCTGGGGCTTTATATGATTTTAAAAAATGTTTTTTTTCCCCACACATTATTTATACCTAGCAGCAGGGCTTTGGTGTCAAAAATGGTAAAATATTGATAAGAGTAACATTAATTTACATATATTTACACCATATATTACAATTTAAGATTTAAAAAAATCTTAAAAAAAAAATCAGCAGTGCCAAATACTCAGATATATTGAGGGGTTTGTCTATTAATTGTCCGGAGTATAGCAGAGTCACACGATTATTATTTGCTGTGCTGAGATTAATTGAAAAGTCGAATGGCCTGAGAGACAAAAGACATCCTGAATCCATCCATGGAGCAGGATTGGGATAGCATTCCGCCACTGAAAGAGCTCCTGTGCTTGAAGATAGAACTGTACAGAAGTTGTTCAACATTATCCCAGATGGTCAGCAGTTTACTGAGGGCCCTTCTCTCTGCCACTGATGTAAGAGACTCTGTAACCAGCATTCCTCACCAGTCTGTCGAGTCGCCACGTCTTAATGCTGCTTCCCCAACATTTCACTGCACAAAAGAGGATGCTGGTTACCACAAAATTGTAGAATATCTGCAGGAGTTTCTGGCAGATCCAGAAGGACCCAAGCCTCCTCAGGAAGACACCACCTCAGAATGTGATCATTCTGAGGGCACACGTGGCCTTCTCCATTAAGATCCTGAAGTTCTTGTCCCACCGCTTTGAGTTGTCCCATTGCTTTGGGCTCAGAGGACTGAGGTTGTCCATGTTCTAGGCGTGGCATAGAGTTTTGCTTGATTAAACTATAGCTTTCTGAATTTGCTAATAGAAATTAAATTAAAACTTCAACTGCAAATTTCTGTTGCCTTGAGGCAATGGCTCCAAATTTAATCAAAGTAGATTCTCCTCCCTCACTTCATTTCTGCAGTGCTGAAAATGGCAGTCCAAGTTTCCCATGGGAAGATTCTCTTGTACCTCTATTTTCCCATTTCTATTCTCTTGCTTATCTGTTGTGTTCTCAGCTCAGAACAGCATTTGCTTAGAACCCCTCCAAACTCACTCTCTGACTCTGAGAGAAAAACAGTCTTTTCTTTATGACTAAGACTTCATGGCTAAAAAGTTTCAGCGCCACTGGTTTTTAACCCAGGCCTCAGGAACCCCATCTTGAAGGCCAGACTGGTCCTCAGGGATTGAGGGTTGCCTTGTTCTAATTCTGATTGGATGTTCTTTTAGACTAGAAACTCCCTGGAGTAGTGACATCACATATAATTTATGACATTTGACAAGACAATGGAACAGCAGAATTAATCCTGGACTCTTTCTGTTAACTGAATATCAAAGATTATTTTGTAATTATTATCAAACAATATTCCTAATTGAATCTTATTACATGAGCTCATCACATGAGCATATTGTTTCAGTAAAGCCTAGAGTGTGTTTCATTACATTTGAGAGAGAGATTAAGATTTAATATAAAAGATTAGATGTTAACACAAAGTAATATCGTTCAGACAAAACCATGTTTTACGTAATTCAGAATCAAATGTGAACACATGTGAAGGGAATTTTTAAATGCATGCGTCTTTAACCTATGTGAGTGCTCATTGAATCACTAGTATTTAGTAGTAATCACTGACAATTAGAAGAAGTCTTTGTTTTATATGAAGATGAGCTGTTTTATGAATGTATGTTGCATTATTCTGTTGCCTCAAAGTGTTTTACTAACTGAGTCTTTTGTAGAAAAGGAATGTGACGGGAGGATATGGGAGTGAAGCTTGAAAGAGTTACACTTCTGCATACAAGAGCTCAAGGACATTGTTCATTCTAACGAGCACAGGATGTAGCTGATTCTTAGAACTCAGTTTCTGCACAAAACTGTTATCTCTTTCTTCCCTTATAGGTGGCTCAGTTACAAAATAACTCCTTATATGAAGATGAAGCGGTTGTGTGTGTGTGTAAGTATAAAATAAAGTTTTTTTCTTTTTGCCAGAGCATAGTAGAGGGTTAGTGCCTTTTTTTGCGGCTCTCAATAAAAGTTACTCAAAGACCACATTCAGTTTCATTTCTTATTAATTGATCATTTCCATGACACACACATATAGTATGCACATAAATAAAGTTCATTCACTCACACTTAATGGACACGTTTGTGTATTCAATCCAGCTATCAACATGTTCTTAGAGCGTGGGAGGAAATCCACTCAGACACAGGGAGAACACACCACACTCCTCACAGTCACCCAGAGCAGGACTTGAACCCACAACCTCCAGGTCCCTGGAGCTATGTGTGCCACCCTGAATAAACTTCATACAAAAAATCATTTTAAACACGTGATCCTAGTTCCATTTTTGAATGTCTAACTGGAATTAAATTTTATAACATTGAAACTTGTGAAACAGAGATCAAATAAAGGTTTTAATAATTTTTGAGCATGTGAGAATAAATAGGGAAATAAGGTTGATCATTAAGTGAGTCTCTGTGTCTCTATGCATTCCATTGTGGGGAGCTGGTCCCATTGTATACAAACCTAAAGAGTCCTTTTATGATTCCTGGTACAGACATTTAGGCACCAAAATGTTATCTGGATTCTGATCCTGGGTGAATGGAGTTAAAAGAGTGACGGAGAGTGAAGAGTGGTCACTGATAGTGACCAAGCTAAATTTCTTCAGATTAAGAAAAAGTAAAAATTATTAGAAATTAAAGCACATTCATCTCTCTACACAGGTGACCAGATGTGTGCCTACCTCCATCAGCTTGTCTCTCAGTAGGAGGGGAAGGCACTGGAGATGTCAAAGAATATGATCCTCACAGCACCTTTCCCTTGTCCAGATGAGAGAGTGAGCCCTGTGCAGAAGATAGAGGATGGCATCCTCCAGTGCCACCTTCTCTTGTTACGCAAACTGCAGTGGGTCCTCAGCATGGCAGAGCTGGGGTCTGAGGACGTTTAGCAGCAGTTACTCCATGGTCTTCATCATGTGGGAGGTCAATGCAGACGTGTTGGAGTGGCTCCCCCATTAAACCCATTTTAAATGCTTAAAAGGTGGAACTGAGAACTGGGCTACTCCATTTTCAAACTCATTTCCTGATTTTTGCTAGAAGTCTTTCTGTTTAAACCAGTACAGCAAACACCAAAAAACAGCACTACACTTTTTTTTGGAATCATAATTTATTCCAGATTGTTTGGCACATGAAAAACCCACAAAGTGCTCTGGTGTTCCACAAAGCAGCATTCTTACAGTTAGCCAGATAACTTAAGGCCAAAGTTGAAACACCTCATCAGTGCTGCCTTTACAGCACCAGCAGTGTTCTGTTATTAATACAGTCAACATCCCTTACCCATCTGGTGCTGGAGGTCTTCAAAGTCAGATGTGTTCTCAGACTTTGGCCTTTTTTCCATAGTTCCCCACTGCCTCCTCCATCATGCTCTCATCCTCCTCAATGTCCACCAGAACCTTCTTCCCCACCAGAGAGAAGATGTCTTCTGGTGCCACGCCCCTCGGCTCAGCGACCTTCACGGTCAACATCTCTAGGGTCAGCTCCGTCCCTTTAGGGATTGCCACCTTCGCCACGACTGACTTACCCAGCTTTAAAGAGAGAGAGAGTGTTGTGAGAGTTATGCTTTAGTTTTCTCATGTAAGCGTGTTGACCTGTATCTGGTACTGGACGTGTGGGACAGTGCTGGACTGTGTGTGTTGTGCTGACCTTGTCGTGACAGGGCACTTCACAAGGCAGCATGCGTTTGTCGCCAGAGCCCAGTGCTAGCTCCACTGTTCGAATCGCTCGCACCAGCTCCGCCAGATCCTCCGGCTCCAGGGATGCCGCATGGTCACTGCCCTTCCAGCTCCTATCCAGAGTGACGTGACGCTCCACCACTTTCGCCCCCATAGCCACAGCTGCCACCGTCACGTAGATCCCTGTCTCGTGGCCCGAGTAACCAATGGGGACATCTGGAAACTCCTTCTGATATTGCTATTGATCAGAACACATCAAGTATATATTAATTAATTAAGGGGGTGATCACAATCAACATACGCGTCACTCTTCTTCAGGTTATGGAACCCAGTGACCCTGGATACCTGTGCCTGTTTTAAAACCCCTACGTAGGGAACTCGCTCCACGGAGCATAAACCTCTTCAGTCCGGGACGACACTGTGACCTCATTACAAAGTCTCAAATCATTATTAAATGTTATTAATTATTAAGTATTCACACACTGATTTGAAAAGTACTGGGCACACAGACACAGATTGAGACTCACATGCAGACCTGCAGACACAGATAGAAACACAGACACACGCAGACGCACACTAAGACACAGACAAAAAGAGACACACACATAGACAAGAACCCAGGCACAGACATACATGCCAACACAGATGCAAACAGACATGTAGACACACCAGAACAGACTCATACGAAGACATGTAGACACACACAGAGCCACAGATTTGAAGCAGCCACACACGCAGACACAGACTTGAAACAAGACACACAGACACAGAGAGAGACAAAGAGTCAGCACATACACATGCAGACATGTACTCTCATTCACACATAAGTGCAGACAGACGCACATACCGTGATGACTCGAAGGTTGACATCCTCGGGCTGCAGGGGGTAAGCGCTGGTGCACTGAAGGAGACAGAAATTCTGATTGTGTTTCTTCACAGTCTCATACACTCTTCTCATCGTCTCCATAGACTGCATCCCACTGGAGACCACCATGGGACGCCCTGAGAAACACACACACAAATATGATATAAATAATAAGGATTCATGTAAGTCTGAACGCAAGTTAGACAATTCTTAAGCAGATAAATCAATCTAAACCCAGAGGCCACCACCCACCACCCAGACACCCTGACCACCTTTCTGCGCCGTCTTCTCCAGATAGGGGAAGTTGTTGGTGTCTCCAGAGCCGACTTTAAAGAATGGCACGTCGAGTTCATGAAGAAATTCTACAGCCATCTGCAAAAAACAGTCAGAAGACAGAAATCTGAGCATCTGCTGCTGATGTCTTTCCTCTTTCAGCTGCGTCCACAAGGGGTCGCCACAGTCGAGCACCAGCCAAAACCAGCACTGCCATTTCACCCAGTCAGGAGCACAGGGCGGGGAGAGCACTCCCAGCTCCACCCAGACAGTGACTCAAGGCTCGATCCCAAGACCTCCAGGCCGCATAGCTCAAACACTCTGAGTCGGAGTTGGTTCTACAATCCTCTCTTATTTTTACAAAAACTAAACATTTAAGGAGGAACAGGTGGTGTGAGCTGACCTCGTCCATCCCAGAGGCAGTAAAGAAGATGCCCACTTCCTTGGCATATCTCTGCAGCTCTCTGTACTGATCGTGGCTGAATTCCAGGTGCCGCTTGTGCTCTCCGTATGTCTTCCCCCAGGAGTGCTGAGAGGTGTAGGGCCTCTCTAGAGCCCGCTGGTTAAACTTGTGCTCCAGCTCACTCTTCTGGAACTTGGCACAGTCAGCTCCACAGTCCTGCACAAAATAAAACACCACAAAACTGGACAAAAATAAAAAGACCAAGAGCATGGTGTATGGTATTTGCTTTTTTAATTTCATGGGTTATATTCAGCAACTAAATATGGTGTAATAAAATCTCACAGAAAATAAACAAAATTAGCAAAAGTAACTATGTCCACACTATCTTGTAAATTGAAGAGTTAACAATCACTACATATATTTACTAAAATGATGTTCAAAGCGAGAAAAACAAATACAGAGAAAAACATCAATTCGTTCTAAATAATGTAAAGCATTAATATACAAAATGGTCCTACTGAATGATTGAAATGTACAGTATAGATTTTTTATTACACTCTCCACCAACGGTTCAATGGGCGCAGATCTGCAAACTCCATACGGTATTTTAACTCTAAGCAGATGATTTACAGATCTGCCCTTTTACACCAAATGGTACTCAAAATGACAGCTTCTTTAAGTTTAGGGGAATACGGGCCGAAATATATTCAACTTAATCCAAACAGCATTTTAAACACTGAGTTTAATCTACCACAAACCAATATTAACCGGTATAAAATCATCGGCTGGCTTCTATTTTGAAATAATTCATTCCACCTTAAAAGGCGAAGCAGTTACATGTATCGACTTAAGGTGGAATTAAAGTACCAAAAATATGTTGACAAATAAGAAGCAAAGTGTTGGGTATAAATGCTAGCGATACGTTTTCTGAAGTTGAACAATGCCGAGATGAAAATTTGAAAAGACTCTTACTTTTGCCATTTTGATCATCTTCTTCGCTATCTCAATGTCTCCCTGGTGATTTTGTCCAATTTCGGCGATAATAAAACACGGATGGCTCCCGCCAATCATCCGCCCCGGACAAAGCTCGAATTTCAGAGGCATTTTGCAAAAAAACTGAGCCCAAAAGAGTGAAAGAGCCTGGGTTTAGAGCGGTTTCTGAGCGGTGGCAGCGGTGCGGATGGGAGAGGAGTAGCAGCTACAGACGGAATGACACGGTGCTACAACGGGGACCTCTCTCCGTGTGGCTCCGTCCCAGTGGTCGAATCTGGAATTGCTTATCACAATAATTTGCAGGTCTGGGGCATAAGGCAAAGTCTTGGTTTAATTTTTGCATGTTTTTGTTGCCTTTTTATCTACTTGAAATCTGCATATTAAAAAAAAAAAAACGAAAAAAAAAACTGAGAAGAGCGGTCAGTTAATATCAGTTGTGTGCTTAAAATGGCACAGCATTTGGAGCTCTCTGCACTTGTATCAGGAGGTCAAGGAAGCGCAGTGTACCATGAAACATTATGTAATTTATATGGAAACAACAGTGTTTATTAATAACACTGCTATTTATAAATCCCTTAATAATTGGAACATTTTTCAAGGACATTTTCGAGGGGGGGGGGGTCCTCTTTTACCCGGACATGTCCTCTTTTTTAGACTTAAAAAACTGTCCAGGCGGAATTTCACAAATGTCCGGGATTTTGTTTTTCTAGAGCTTACATAGAATTTCGAGAAGCGTTTCGTTCACAAACTAGTCCCGCCCTCCCCTACTCTGATTGGTTCGCTTGAGTGAGAAGAGGGAGTGGTGAAGTAGCCTAAAATCTTCTGATTGGACGGTCTGACTATAGAGCTACCGTTATTGGTCGATAACCTTCTCTGTAAACATTTAATTGGTCATTCTGCACATCAGTAGTCCTTGTTTACGTCAGGCAAAGCTCATGTACCTACCCTCATCTCGAGCGGCTATGCCGAAATGTAAATGTAAGCTCTTGGATGAATTAAAAAAGAAATTCCCATGTTTTCCCATGTGTAGCAAATAAAGGTGTAAAGGACCTAAAAGCACACATAGGTTCAGCTAAACATACAACGGCAGACGTGTCCTCTTTTTCACCATCTCAGATCTGATCACCCCAGTGTATGAACAACTAATACCAAAGCTTACACACTGGGCAGTCCCCCTGTCAGTGTTTCTCTGAATTATCCCTACCACACTTCCAGAAGGTTGAACAGTTAAATCTGGAATCCCATACCCACTTCCCTCCAAGCTAGCTCTACAGCCCTACCACCCTTCAACAATTGTAAATCACACTGGCCTCCCTGGCCCTACTAGCACAGTTAATGCATGCTCAGTGCCACCAGTTGTGTGAACTTTACGTAATATATCACCAGCAGCCACAATAACACAACACCACACTCACCTGTCTTGTCCTCCTGGTACCTATAACACATTTACAGTATGTTTCCCCAAATACTATGTGTCCTTATCCACAGCCACTAACTAGACCTTTCAGCTACTTCTGATAACTCCTTCACAGCTTCCCTTAGTTTTTGGCCCCTGATGCTGAACTGTGTGTAGCAGACTTGACTACAAATCCCCTATTTCCACCAGTCTTACAGGTGCCTGCCACCCGCATTCTCTACCCTCAGCTGCTAAGTCTGCATACTAGTTTCTTCCTTTCAAAAGCTTCAAGTACTGCGTACTTCAATGGAATTTTTAGCTCTATGAAATAAACTATCAGAGCTAATTTCATTATCTTCAGAGTTTACTTTCAGATTTCAACACCTAGTCCGGCCTTAGCGCAGTTAACACAATGGGACCTGCAGTTCATCTGTCAGTAATTTCCATTCATGCACTTCACCCCATTTGTCAATATTTAAAATCTGCACATGCTTCTGAATATTTTCCCCTTACACACAAACCTAATTGCTTTATTACTACAGCCACTCTGGCACTGAATTAACCTGTAGGTGTTTACTGTCCAATAAACATGATAATACCTTAAACCCCTGATTATGTCTCCATACCCTGAGTAAAACTAACCTTATACGCTGAAGATGCTTCAGAATATGCTTCAGTATGCCAACTCCTGTGGCATAGCTAGGGTCTTTGCCCACCACCTGTCTGAGATTTTGAGGAGTTGGAAGGTTGTAGTAAGTTGCTCCCAGGAAAAACTCCAATTGTGGTTCCTACCAAACCTCTCAGGGGGTGGGGTGGGGAGTAAAAAGAGTATTTTCAAGTTTGTGGGAGTCGTACTGACCAGACTGCTATCTGTTCTCTCTACACAGCTCTGGCTGCTCCAGGATTCCATACAGGGTTGTGCCCAAAATGAATCAGTGCACTATTGACTATATACCTTACCACATAGCGAGCAATGTACTGAATAGTGTAGGGGGTCATTTGGAACATGCCTCACCTTATATATGATGAAAGTATATTGGGACGAGCCCTCCCGAAACCTCTGAGTATGTACTGAAGGCTCTGCAGCTTGAGAAATGTAGCCTTAACATGAGAGTTTATAAGAAAAGATGTAGCCTTATCAAACGCTTTCCATGAACCACCTGACCCAAGGCCTTCTCTTCCGCATTACACTTGGCCAGTCACATTCCTTAGCTCTATTAAGCCCCTGGCCACCTGCACTGCCACTCATGAGTTCCACTTCCTTTCTGCTTTCGTGACTAACGCTGTTGCTTTTAGCACAGCGTCCTTAAATTCTTACACATTTAAATTCCGTAACTAAACTTGAATGGTAGCTCCAGCACCCCTTTACCCCATACCATCCCATGCTACTTAAACACTGCTGCACCCCAGCCCCTTATATATGTTGATTATGACTGTTTCCCTCCTCTCTCTTTCTGTGATTGGAAAATCATAAACTGTCAGCAGCCATCTAATGCGAGACAGTAGGCCACATTTTCAGTTTTCCTGGCAAACATGATCTCTCAATGCAACTAACAGCCCTCACCATTTAGGCCCACAACTTGCACTGTTCCATCTACCACAACTCTTCACCAGTCCCTCCAGTACAGACGGGATCAGCTCTCCATTCATTACAATATAAAGAACAGAGACCAAGACATCAGAATCCGAGTTTATTTATGCATGATTGCAAAAATGATCATAATAATCATAATAATAAAGCCCCAAAAATGTTTAGGTCCAATGCTAACGAACATTAAAATGGGTCCCAAGCAAATTGCTTAGCTCTCCCCTACACAAGCAGAGAGACTTTTTATTTTTTAATAAATAAACAAAAAAGGCATATTCCATATTGTATATATAACTGTAAGAGAACCCAGCTTCACAATCACTGCTGGTTAGAGAAATTGATACTCATTAGCGCTACTACTGACCCCAGTGGACCCAGAGTGCAATTGACCCTCATTAACAGCTGAAAACAATAGAACAGTCAAATAAAAATAAAACAAAATGAACACACTGTTTTCATTCATCCTAAGAACAGGTCCTTTTCCATTACTTTCAGCTAAAGCAGTCTTTGAACATTTTTTTTTACCAGTGGACGAATTTAAAATATGCCACTCAGGAGTTTATTTAGCTGGCGAGTTTAAAGAGGGCTGCTGTAATTTTTTTCAAAATTCTTGGACCATTAAACAGTTCAGACTTATACAAAGTGTGGGAGGTAAAATGCTTTATTCTCGAGACACAGTGTATAGGTAAATTCTAAGAAATGGGTGAAATTACCCTTTAATACCCACACTGGTGTTTGGCTTCAGGAGTGGTCTTTGCAGCTCATTTACAAATGACAAAGTATGTAACACTCAGAATAAGACAGACCTCCAGACTCACTTCAAATCACTGTGCCTCCACACGGTCGTACTGTGTATGACCTCGCATAGACGACCATTAGTGCCCCAGAGGGGTCTAAATCACCCCCAGCACTGGGCTAAGAAGTAAGTTTGTGTGCCATAAACTCCACACAGCAACGTCTAGGCCTTCCCACAATATTAGAGTCTGTTATTGCAGTGATGAGAATGAAGATCCCTGTTATTATTATAAATATTTATAATAATATGGTTAATATGTAGTTCATGTGGTGCCACATCAGTCTTTAGTCACTTTAGACCATGCACAGCAGCCTGAAATGCTGCAGTCTTTACAATTCAGTCTTCATTTGTTCTTCATGACATCAGGTGCAGGATAAATATTAGCACAGCACACAGACAGCAGTTCTTCACCTCGATCTTGGTTGGTCACCTCAAGCAATCATTTCAAAACCATCACCTGGATGTTGGAACACATCAAGAATACGACTCCAAACACAACTACAATGGAAGTCAATGAGCAGCTGCATTTCCCAAAAAAGGGTTAAGTATTAACATTACTGTACATTTAAATGTATATATTCCTCTACATTAATGGTGAAATGTTAAGTGAAATGTTAAGATTTAAGCAGCAAATCTGTGAAATGGCATCTTGCTGAAGGAACTACTTCACCAGGGGAAGAATTCAAGCTAAGTGTAGTGGAGCTTGTTATGCCCATTCTCATCACCATGGTAACCAGACCAAAAGTGACCAAAACTAATTTCCCCAGCTTTAGCTTCATAAAAACAGCTTTAAAAAATATTTTATTACAACTTTGACTATATTTCTATTTTGGATAAATTATAAATTACAATCATTGAGCAACTGCTGTTTGACTTCCACTGAGTGTCTCTGAAGTTAGTGTTTGTTTTTTTTTTTTCTAAACACAAGAAAATGTGTTGCGAGCAAAAGGATATCCAGATTATTTGAGCACAACACACAGAATACAGAGATCAGATTAAGCTACAGTAGGGGGACCCCGTTAAAGGTGCAATCAACAATTACCCCTGTGATTCTTCACCAATAGAAATAGCCATTTCACTGGCTTATGATTCCTAGCGGCTTGGAATCAGAGATTCTGTTAAAATTAACTTAAACAAGGCTGCCCCTATTGTTTGCTACTTTACAGTGTTAAAAACAACAGACTGCTTGTTTAACTGATGTGATGGTTTGACCTCTACTTGAAAAGTGACACATGTAACGGCATTCCCAACAACGGAAACATAAACACATGGAAATGGAAGAGTCACATGATTGTCCTTCACTGCCCAGACAGTAAAATGGTTATGGCCTAATCACATGATGCTGAGAACTACGATATACCCCAGTCATTTTAAAACAAAAGTTGCAAAAACAAAACTGACCATGACAACACACACCAATTAACCAACATATAACCACAGGCTCACTGTCCATTCTGTCAGCTCCACTGGCCACACAGGAGCACCTTATACTACTTCAATTACAGACTGTAGTCCATCATTCAGTGGTCAGGACCCCCAAAAAGCAGGTACTTTGATTCGAGTGGTAAATCATTCTCAGTCCACAGTGCCACTGAGAGCATTTTTAAAAACTCCAGCAGCACTGCTGTGACTGATCCACTCATACCAGCACAACAACACATCACCAGCAGGTCAGTGTCACTGCAGTACTGAGAATGCTCCATCACCCAAAAGTCATATCCACACTCTCTGAGTGTGATTAGCTGCTATGATAGCTTCTCTGGGCTAATATACAAAGGCCTGTTTAAAAAAAAAATAAATAAAAAAATAAAATAGTCCTCCCATGGTCCAAAAACAAATATTGGTAGGTGATTTGGTGACTAAAAAGTGTCCCTAGGTGTGCGTGAGTGAATGTGTGTGTGTGTGTTGCCCTGTGAAGGACTGACTCCCATTCCAGGGTGTTTTCCTGCCTTAAGTGCAGTGATTCCGGGTAGGCTCCAGACCCACCACGACCCTGAACTGAATAAGCGATTACAATGAATAAATTAATTAGCTTTCATTGTTCAGTAAATACGACTTACTGCAACAGAGCTCAGAGAAACGACTCAGGTAACAGTTAATCATTCAGGAAATAAGAAGTTTTTGACTGATTCTGTTGCTCAGAGCAAGCCATCTGACTATCTCAGAGTTTCAGAGCAAGCCCTGTGATTGATTAAATATTTCACTGTGCCATCTGATTAGCAGGGAGTCTCAATATGTACGGCGAGTAGCATAGTCCAAGACCATGCTGGCAGCACCCAGCAGCGCAGGCTCTTCAAGGTCCGAGGCCACAACCTTGATATTCCTGGTGGAGGCGAGGGCTCGCTGACTGATGACTTGCTGAACTGGACCTTCATAATGTTGAGCTAAAACTCCGGATAATATCACCAGGGACGGGTTCACTGTGTGGAGGATATTCACAATCCCGACACCTAGAGCTGCACCAGCTGAGAGAAGAGAAAGAGGAGGAGAGGAGGAGAAGAAAAGAGAAGAGTAAAGAGAAGATTAAAATGAGAGAAAAAAAAAGAAATGAACAGAAAAGAGAAACAACAGAGCAGAGAAGAGAATAAAAAGAGAAGGAAAGAAGAGAATGAAAGTGAACAGAAGGTTGAAAAGAAGGAAAGAGAAGAGAATAAGTGAGAGGAGAGAAGAGAAAAGGAGACAAGAGAAGAGAAGTTTAACACACTGCCTGTGTTAATGTGCAGTAAGTCTGTTATACAGTAGGCTGAATTGAGACACTGAACTCACCTGTGTGGAGGACAGCCTCTGCTTTGCTGTTACCGAGCCGTGCAGCATTAATGAGATGAATGGCGTTCACCTGTTCTTTATTGTTCACACTCATGCCCTCCACCAGCAGCATGTCCTCTGTAAAACAACATTCATTATTCAACAGCATTCATCATTTACAAACACTCACTTAAACCTACACACAATACTCTCCGCCATACACTCTTTTTTTTAACAAAACACACCAATCACTTCACCAACACACAGTATATCCTGCATGAAGGGGGTTAAACAGGAGGTGGTCCTTCTGCTAAATATAGCAACAGCAGTGTCTGCTCCCTCAATATCCACTGCTGAGGGGTCCTCAAATCAACTAATATTATATATATATATATATATATATATATATATATATATATATATATATATATATATATATATATATATATATATATATATATATATATATGGATACAACTTAATAAAATGGGAATGGTTGGAGATATTAACTTCCTTATTGTGGCACCTTAGTATATGGGAGGGGGGAAACGTTTCAAGATGGGTGGTGACCATGGCGGCTATTCTGAAGTCGGCCATTTTGGATCCAACTTTTGTTTTTTTTTTTCAATGGGAAGAGGGTCATGTGACATCAAACTCATTGGGAATTTCACAAGAAACACAATAGTGTGCTTGGTTTTAATGCAACCTTATTCTTTCATGAGTTATTTACAAGTATCTGGCCACTTAAAATAAAATGTGTTCAAAGTGCTGCCCATTGTGTTGGATTGTCAATGCAACCCTCTTCTCCCACTCTTCACACACTGATAGCAACACCGCAGGAGAAATGCTAGCACAGGCTTCCAGTATCCGTAGTTTCAGGTGCTGCACATCTTGATGGTATGATGTGGTATATGGGGTACAAAGATAGTGGGACCATTCTTCATCAATGGAAACCTCAAGGCCACTGGATATGCAAAATTGCTACATGATGATGTGTTTCACTCTTTATGCACTAAAGCTGGCATGTTCCCTGAGTTTTTCCAGCAAGATGGTGCACCACCACATTATGGGTGTCAGGTCCGAGCATTCCTAGATGAACAGTTTCCTGGAAAGTGGATTGGTCGTCGTGGGTCAGTTGAATGGCCCCCAAGGTCTCCCGATCTGACCCCCTTAGACTTTTATCTTTGGGGTCATCTGAAGGCAATTGTCTATGCTGTGAAGATACGAGATGTGCAGCACCTGAAACTACGGATACTGGAAGCCTGTGCTAGCATTTCTCCTGTGGTGTTGCTATCAGTGTGTGAAGAGTGGGAGAAGAGGATTGCATTGACAATCCAACACAATGGGCAGCACTTTGTGCGCACACACACACGTGTATATACACACACACACACACTGACCATCGTGGAGTCTCTTGGCCTCTCTCTGAAGAGCCAGTCCAGAGGAGAATGCCTCGATACAGCCGTGACTCCCACATGAACACTCAGGACCCTCTAGAGACACCATGATGTGGCCCAGCTCTGCTGCGCAGAAGGTGCTGCCATGGATCAGCTCTCCGTGCTGAATAATACCTCCTCCAATACCTACACACACACACAAAGCCTTGTTAATTTCATCTTAAACTAGACAAGAACTAAATAAAAATAATAATTTGAACTAATGCATATTAGAAAAATCATTTGAAACCAGAAAATCACAAGGACATAAAAACACGGCATAACCAAGATCATTTTGCTCCGGTCAAGAATAACAGGTCAATTTTTCAAAACTAAACTTAGCACATGAAGTAAGAAATTTGTGATTTGTAGATTATTTCTTTGTTGTAACTATGTTTCTTGGCAATAAATATCATTCAGTTGGAAAGCCTGTTAATATCATTTTTTAAATGGTGCCATATTTGTAAAGAACATGCATTTGTGGGATAAGCAGTAGAGTCAAGTGTGTGGGTTGCGCCCATGAAAAATTTGCCAAATAGCTTGTTTTGCTGTTGCTATTGACACTTGTTTTGAGCTTCTAGTACCCCCTTATTGGCAACACCTGTGAGCATGGGCCCAGCTACAGTGGTCCATAGGTGTCTGCTCCAAGAACAGGCATGTCATATTTGACTTATCTGGATAGGGCAATTTCAAGCCGGTGTTCCGCAGAACCAAGTTGCAGCATTATTTGTGGTGAGCCCAAGTACCACCTCCAAACTAAAGGCCAAGCTCCATATAACGGGGGATGTCAAAGACAGGCTGTGAAGTGTGCGTCCCAAAAAGTCAACAGGCCAAGAAGATTGTTTCCTGACCCTGTCAGCACTTAGGTACCATAGACCATCTTCTACATATGTGCAGTCGAGTTTTGCAGGACGACATGACCAATGGCTCTCTGCCCAGACAATCCGGAACAGACTGCACGCAGCCAATCTCTGGTCTCATCGGGCTGCCAGGGGGCCTGCCATGACTGCCCTTCACCTCCTGCCCAGTTTGCACGTGTGTCGGCACCATGCACTGGAACCTGAACGTGTGGAGGTAGATTATGTTCAGTGACGAGTCCAGATTCTGCCTATGGCAGTTGGATCGTGGGGTCAAAGTGTGGGGAAGGCGCGGGGGGAATGCTATGCTGATTGCTGCACCAATAGAGTAACATCTTTTGGTGGAGGCAGTGTGATGGTGTGGGGCAGCCTCTCCCTCACTGGAAAAATGAGGTTTGTCATCATTGGATGTAATCTCAATACAGAGAGATACTGAGATGAAATTCTGCAACCAGTGGCAATCCCATATTTCCACAGCCTGGGACCGAACTCTATCCTCCAAGATGACAACACTCGCCAGAGTGACCAACACATCTATGTTGGCGACCAATGCTACTTGAAGAATGGGGTGCCATCCCACAGCAGTGTGTGACCAGGCTGATGACCAGCATGAGAAGAAGATGCTAGGCTGTTGTGGCTGTGTATGGTTCTTCCACACACTACTGAGTTTGCTAATTAAATAAATTGTTAAATTGCCGATATGTCTTGTTTCTTCAAACAATCATCCCGTCCACCAAACGAGTCAATGGCAGAATAAGCTGTTTGGCATTGGCAGAGAGGAATGGGCAAATTTTTCATGGGCGTAACCCACATGCTCCGCTCTACTGCTCATCCCACTAATGCATCTTCTTTACAAATGTGGCACCATTTAAAAGGGAACTTAAAAGGCTTTCCAACTGTACAATATTTATTGCCAAGAAGCAAAAATTTCCTTACTTTTTTGCTAAGTTTAGAAAGCGCTACAACAAAAACAGACCCTCAGGAAACAGTAACAGACTCCAGTTCAGTGTAGAAGTCAGACATTGGGCCTGACATTCAGCCTCAAAGAGCTGATGACAACTGACCACAGGCGATGTACCTGTGCCAGTGATGACTGTGACGAAGTTCTCCACCCCCTTTCCGTGACCGAACTTCTTCTCGGCAAGAGCAGCACAGTTCCCGTCGTTATCCACCCACACAGGGAGGTGGAGCGCGCGAGAAACGGGAGCACGAAGATCCACACTGCTCCATTCCTTTATCAGCTTTGTACTGTCCAACACCACGCCCTCCTGAGGATTCACCCTCCCACCTGTACTGACACCTACAGCAGAGAGAGAGAGGAAGATAAAGAAGCGGTGAGGTGTATTGTAAAGAATAAGAAGACCAACGAGAGAGAAATGAAGGAAAAGAAACAAAGAGGCATCAAAATAGAGAGAAAAAGAGAGAGGGATCAAAAACATAGGGACACACAATCAGAAAAAATGTAGAGAAACAGCAATTGTGAGAGAGAGAGAGAGAGAGAGAGAGAGAGGAAACAGAATAAGAGAGAGAAGAGCAGTGAAGTTGAGAGAGACAAAAAAAGAAAGCAGAAGAGAAATAAAAAAAAAGAGGCAGAAAAAAGATATTGGGAGAGAAAACAGAAGAGAAATAAAGTGAGACAGAAAAACGAAAGAGTTGCTTCTTTAACTGTAGCCTCCAAGATGGTAACTCACTATGGATGAAAGGATGGATGGATAAATTAATAAAGGATTGGTTGGATGGCAGGGTTAATGGATAGATAGACATGGATGGAGGGATTGATAAAAGGGACGGAGAGACGCACCCACACCCAGGATCCTGCAGTTCTGCCTTACGGCGTCGGCGGTGGCCTGTTTGCACATGCTTAGTATTAGCTCGATCCGCTCCTCGTACGTCCTCGGGTTGGGCTGGATATACTTCCTCAGAACCTTCCCCTGAAACACAGAAGAGAAGAGTGGTCCACCAGAGTGGGGGTGGGACTTGGTCACAGGATCCAGCTGAAAGGCACAAGATATTCTCTGCAACATTGCCACATTCTTCTGCCAGAAAAAGTAGTTCTAACACAAACAAAGCCCAGTCCTCAGCAGACTGCTCTGAGAGTATTCTCCTTAAACAAATTTGCCATTCCCATTAACTGATGCTCCATTTAAGGTGGACTGAAGGGACCAAACTCTAACTAACAAACCAATTAAGGGGAAACCGTGACACATGAATGTAACTACTGCACCGGGAAATTGCTGCTATTGTAAATGCTGCTATAATACAGTCTCATATATATTAACTTATCCATGTTTTTGTTTGAAAGTTATCAGTAGTCGGATACAACGAAACCCAAGTCATTACTTACCATCTGGTTCTTAACAAAACACAGTTACTGTTAAACAACTTGTGTTTCCACCACAAATATCATACGGGCAAAGCATTCCTCGACCAATCAGACAGTGCTGTGTGTAACAGCATGTACATACTGAGGCGTCCGTTTGCACTACAGCAGTGTAAACATTGTAGAACTAATCCCTGACACTCAGAGTATGCAAAGGCGCAGTAGGATTACTGTGTTTGACTTGAAAGCTGATGTTCAAATAACAGGACTGTGAGCAAACACTGTAGTTACATCCTGTTCTCGATCACACACACACACACCAAGTTCTCTGAACATCTACTGAATATCTACTCCACAGAACAGCATTAATTACAATAGGAAGCTCTTAAGCAGCTGCACATGAGCCTAACGTCACCCCATAAAGTGGCAAAATGGGGCAAGGCCTCCTCAGGAGTCATGGAACTAAGAACTAACCAACAAACCATGCGGCTAAATGAAATGCCCACAGACACAATCACATGTTAGTTTAGTTAACAAAGTTTATGCCTAAATTCGAATTAAGATTTTCACTGAAGACCTATTTTTTACAACAAAAACTAGAACTAAATAAAAATAATCATTTGAAAACTACTAAATATTTTATGCTTTTCATCAACAAAAAAGTCCTAAATGAGAATGTGAAAGACTGATAAATGAGCCATTATTGCTGATTTAAAAACAGAAAACCGCAAGGCAAATAAAAACAGGCAAATGCTCTGTCTATTGACTGTTGTCAGGGCAAGAGCGGCAGGGCAGAGAAAAAGAGTAGACTCCTGGGATTTGCTCATACCAACTGTCGGCTAATGGCTCATAGAGTTGAGTCTCGAAGTTGACTCAGTGTTGGTTAGTGATGCCTTCTGCTGCATCACAACTTGAACTTAATGTTAAACAAAAAATCAAAATGTATTTAAAGAAATAAAGCGGCCATATACTTTTCATATCTTCGGATGTTGAAGTTTTTAAAATAAAGTTTTAAGCTATTGATTATGAACATCAGTATTAAATAATAAATCCTTAAAAAATATATACATGACTAACATTAAGTTTATTTTAATTAAATTGACTAAAACTAAAAATTCAACTATTCAAATAAGACCAAAATTAATACCCATTTTAGAAAAAGACCAAGACTAAAACTACACTTTGTGCAGGCATTCAAAGACAATAAGAAGCTGTAAGAAGTAAAGAAACGCTGGACAAACAGGAGTCCATAAGTAAATGAAAGGTGTACCTTCATACTGACGATGGCCACGCGGAGGTTTGTCCCACCCAGGTCCACGGCTAGAGCACTCTGGGTCTCCAGAATGTGGTCAATGTCCTGAGAGTAGCACTCCTTCACGGCCGGGAAGCAGAATTTCTTCTGGAGAGGCTCTGAAAGGTCGATGGTCTGCAGGAACTTTAAGATGCGAGAAACGGCGTTCCCGTCCCCGTAGATCTTTGAGCTGCAAGAACACCATGAGAAGCATGTTTAGATATATCAGTGTTTTACATAATGAGAATTATAGTACTGGAAATTAGAGGTTACTACCCTCTTCCAAAATTTAGGCTACACAGTGCATTTTCTGCAGAGCTGAGACCAAAGTAGCAACGATAAAGGCTCTATTTTTCCTATTACAGCTCAGCGAGACATTACTATGATTTTGATGCTGCAATTTAAAAGTAAAAAACTACCTAGTGTTACTTTAACCTCACTAACATGCATACAGTAATATGTACAGCTATACTTGTGCCTACAGTTCAATCCAGAGGTAGTAAGGTATGTACCATGGGTAGCGTTTTCCAAACTGCAGTTCCAGGGCATGGTAGATTTTATTCTGAGTGTCAGCGTCTCGAACATGGAGCACATTCTCCCCTGGAAGCACAGCAAAAACATACATCATCACAAATCCAAACTCAGAGCGTTTCCAAACTGTAATGGGATTACATTCCTGGAAGAAACAGAACCACCTTAAAAACAACTGTATAAAATGTTTGTTCATTTATTCATTCATATTCTGCAACAACTTCATCTTGGTGAAGATCACAGTGACTATTCAGAATCACTTGCTGAATAGTGACTTACATCTCCTGAAAATCTCAGTTTCCTCTGGGCTTACACAAGGTATTGATACCTGACCCATCTCTCAAAGTGTCCTCACCCGTCTCTCTGCCTGTCTGCCGTGTCCCCAGATTGATGACGGGGGTCCCAAAAGCCCCTGCCTCGCGGACCCCGCAGCTGCTGTTCCCCACCATGCACCCTGCGTGAGCCACAAGCTGAATGAACTGATCAAATGGGACGTGCTTCACAGCCCGGAAGTTCGGGTGCTGTTCTATGCCCTTCTTCCTCATCACTCGCACCATCTCTTTACTACCTGCAAGAGGGGGTGGGGAAAGGCAGTCAAATTATGATGGAAGTGAGAGAAAAGAGAAACGGAGGACAGAGATTTGGGGGACAGAGAGAAGGAGAAGAGAGACAGCTAGAGAGGAAAAATAAAGAGCAAAGTTAGAAACAGAGGAATGAAGACTGAAGGAATTAAGGAAGAAAAAAAAAGAGAGTGGGAGAAAAGCTGAATAAGAGAGTGACAAAACGCATAGAACAAAAAAACTGACCGGCATCTATGTTTGGGAAGAGGATGAGTGTCCTTTTGTTGAAAGATATAAGGGCATCTAGCATCAGTTCGTAGATTTTAATGGAATTCTTGATGTCAGTGGTGACTGGATGCTGCAGCGCCACAATGTAGTCCTGCTCCTTCACGTCGTCACCTTCAGAACGCATAAACACAAAATAACCCAACAAATATTAACTACCATGGAATAAAAACAAACAATGAATCACACACACATTGCTGATCAACTCGTTATTATATGTTTTGTAGCCTGAACATTCTACACTAGAGGGGGCTATTTGCACTCAAAATACTTGTATGTACATCATGGAAAGAGAGAATAGTAATGTTCGTAATACCATATATATTAGTGTGCGCTCATACGCAAATATTTGGTGGACCCTGGTCCAACCTCCTCTTTTGCGAATTGTAACAAATAGGACATAGACTTGGTTTGACCAGAGGTGTTGCAGCAGTTTTCACTCTAGCAATAGTCAAGCTAATGTCTAGATCAATCAAGTGCTTTTACATTCAATGCAGACAGCCGTGATCAAAAGCAGAAAACTTGAACTAAAGTGTTAGCAGAGCAAAGAGCTAGACCCTCAAAGTGCTGAACATTCTCAGGGACTTAAGAGAGACACTCACCTCTACCTGCATGAGGCTCCTGCAGCCTTTCTGCTTCAGTGCCCTCACAAGCTATGAGGTAGAGTGGAGACTAGCGGGAGGGACTGAGCTGGTTTATTGAAGATGGGGATGATCAGAATAAGAGATGTAACTGTTATCCTGATCATCACATCCCAGTACTGACCCAGACCTATGAGCAACTTTCTCTACATGGTGGACCAGCGAGGTTGGAGTGTCTAGCAGAGTGGACAGTGAACACAGGGTTTAAAACTCTAGAAACTACTGCTGTGTCTGATCCACACACATCACCATGATGTTAGTGTCAACGCAGCTTTGAGAATGATCAACCACCCAAATATTACTACCTGCCCTGTGGGGGTCCTCGTTAGGGTTGGGTGGTATAATGATAATACTGTATACTGCTGTATTTAAAAATGTGGCTGGTTTCTCAAAATGAGGGTGGTATTTATGATGTGTGTGTTATGTGCCATGGCGTACTAAACCAAGTGCCTGTTAGCTGGTCAGCTCTGCTTCTCAACAATATAGAACCATCTTAGTTCGCTTATTTTTTAACTTCTCTTCATCCAAAACCAATCGCTGAAATTTGCTCTCTAAGAAACAGATTTTTATTATCATTATTATTTTTTTTTTTATATCATCAACAGGTGTGTTGGTGTTGGCTGTGCTGAGCTAAATTGCACTCAGAAAACCCTTCACCCGACTTTGTGCTCACCCACACCCTCCCCACAGTAATACTACCGTGTAGTAGTATACCATGATTTTGAGACCGTATGTCGGTACGAAAAATATGGATGCCGCCCATCCCTAGTCCTGATCATTTAATAAATAAAATAATGAGCTACAAACATAGTAATATGAGCCACCCTCATCCCAAACAGAAGGGAGAAGACGGACCGAGCCAGGCTTTGATGATGTCAGCGTAGTCTTCTCTCTGGTGAGCTGACAGCAGCTTGTCGTAGGAGGGGCAGCCAGCCAGCAGGATGCGAGCGTGGTCCTCGCACATGGCAATTAGGTGTGCCTCGGCCGAGCGGGTGCAGACGGCATGGAAGTGCGCCAGCTTGGAGATGGCGTGGCGGATGGAGTCGTCTATGGTGCCGCTGACCTCACCGCCCTCCAGGTGCAGGATGCGGATGTTCATGAGTGCCGCTGCTGTGGCCAGGGCCAGCGCATCGAAGCGGTCACCATGGACCACCAGCACATCTGGTGCCAGGCGCTGCAGCACATCCGGCAGCTTCACCAGCGCCAGCCCCACCGACTCCACCATGGCCGCTTCGTCCTCGCCTCGAACGATGGTGTGCAGTTTGGAGCTGATCTCAAACTCGTCCTGCTCAATCATGCGAAAAGTGTTCCTGAATGAGGAAGGAAAGAGAGCGATCTGAGAATTAAAAATAATTAAGATGTAAACCCAGCATCCATACATGTGCCTCTTAAGACATAAGTGTCCTCTCCTGACCACTGTCTGTGTTTGGTTGTGCAGCGCCGCAGAGAAAACGATGCAGGTTTTTTTATTTTATAAGATTGTTTTAAATTATTTTACTTTAGCTTCCAGAATACTAGGGTTTTTCCTACCGTCTGCCCCAAGTTACTTAATGCAGTTTATTCAGTGCAATAACAGAGGCTCTATTCTCCCTATTACAGCTCAGTGGAGCATCAGAATGATTTTGAAGCTGTACTTTTAAAATAAAAATACTACCTACTGCTCCAGGCCAAATTGACCTTACATTCCAAGCAAAAATACTTAGGGAAGATCTAGGAGACATCTCTTACCCGTAGTCATCAATGAGGTGGGAGCCGAGGACCACCACCTCCAGCTCAAACAGCTCCGGCTGGACCTTGAGTCCAAACATAATCGGTGCCAGTTTGGAGTAATCCGCTCGGTTACATGTCGCCACGCAAACGCGAAGCTTCCTCTTCAACCCTTTCTCTGGCCGTTCCATCTTCACTTCCTCTCGCTGCATTCTTTGGTAATACAGCTCCTAAAAAAGCAGAGGGAAGACCACAGACGTCAACACTGACCCTGTGTGCCAGAAATTAGTGACCTGCGCTGGTTGTGCTGTTGTGTGGTTAAGCTTGAACACTGGGGAGAAAAAAAAAACTACTGTCTTCGTCTCCCATCCTATTTCAAAAGTTACACAGTGCAGTTTCTACAGTGCTGAGCCTAGAATAGCAAAGATAATACAACTCAGTGGAGCATCACAATGATTTGGAAGCTGGATAGTGTTGCTTTAAACTAAACCGGCTAACAAAACAGAGATTTGATTTAACAGGATTTATTTCTCCTAGTCAAAGTACGGGGCATAACATAAGAAGTTGTTTAATGGCACTTCACCTCAGGCTTGACCTAATCTCACATCTCTCTCATCAGCTAATCACTGCTAAACAAACAACTTCAGTCCTCATCAGTAAATGTTTACTCCAAGGTTGTAAATAGAGTCATAAATTAAGTTTCACAAACTTCCTAAAACAGTGTTTCCCAAACCATTTCTGCATTTATCTGCATTTGTAGGTGAGAGAATTTGAGACCCCCCACCTCTGACACATTGCTGGCCCCACACATTGGGAACCACTGAATCAAAAGATGCTGAAGCAGTAAACGACAAAATTGAAAAGAAATAAACCATTGTACGCAGTTGGGTTGGGCGGTATAATGATAATACCTTATACCGAGGTATTTACAAATGTGGACGGTATCTCAAAATGAGGATGGAATTTATGACGTGTGTAATGTGTCAAATTCCTCTTAAAAGTCGGCTAAAACGTTTATGTGCATTTAAGAGAGCCACAGCAAGGGGGCTATGACTGCTGATGTAACGGTCTGAAAACGGGTGGAGAAAAACACAAGCCCAGCAGCTCACTGCAGTTGTAAGTTTAGCACTGAGTTTGGGTTAAAAGAGAGAGGGAGAAAGCTGTAAATAGACAAAAATCTCAGGAAATCCTTCACTTGACTTGACTAACAGGTATATGGCTTTATCCTCTAAATGTGTGTTTTCAGCCTCAGTTGGCTGAAAAATCTGCTGTGGTGTGCTAAACCACAAGTGCCCGTTAGCGCCAGTTGTGCTTTTAAACATTGTACACCATCTTATTTAGCTTGTTTTCGAACATTTCTGTTCCTAATTAAAAACAGGTTTTTAATCAACACGTGTGTCGGTGTGGATTGTCGGGCTGTATTTAGCTAAATTTACTCGATTTGTGCTTAGCTATAGATATAAGGCTCAGCGCAGCCTGACAGCGCCCCCCCCCCACGGTCATACCGTATAGCATAATATTTTGAGCCGTTATGACGGTATGAATAATGTGGATACTGCCTATCCCTAGTACACAGTTTTCAATACATTTCAACAGCAAAAACATGTTGAAAAATCTATAGACAATATTCAGTCTTAAATAGGGCTGTAGTAGTGTCTTAGTCTTGATAATGTACCCAAATCCATGCTGGTTTCAGCTGGTTTTATGCTGGTTTGATCTGGTCCTGGCTTAACAATTTCCAAAACGCAACCTTTTTTTCCTTGCAGGAAGCTGTGGATTTGCTCAGAATACTAGCAAGCTATGGAGCTTGTAGCTATGGAACATCAGGCTTTTAATACACCAGCTAACAGCTAGCATGACTAGCATTAATAAAAAGGTACATTTTTATTCATATCATATAGCTGAATGGCATAGAGTATAGCATAGCATGCAGGCTGGCAGCTTAATTGCCTGGAAATGCATAAGCACAGTGCCAGAAGTCTGGAGCAACGTGAAGTGTAGATATTCATCAGCCTTCGCTGATGCATGTTAGTGCATAAGTCATGCCTTATAGTCCTATAGTCATGCAAAACTTCTAGCAATGTTCACACTAGGAATACTTCACCCCAAAGCTCTTAGCATTGCTAATTAGGTTTGTGTGGATGATGCTAATATAGAGTTAGCCTTGTATATTAAGTTTAGCAAGTAAATGAACTCATCCTAACTGGCAAAAACTCATAGGTGATTATGCTCACTAGATGTTAGCATTACAGTTGAATGAAGTATTCCTTCCAAATACAAGCCTTGGATCTCCATGCCAGGGTTGCCAGGTTTTGTACTTACAGGTGTGTTCCTGTAGTGGGAATGATTTAAGCATTGGAAAAAACAAAATTAAAACCAGTAAATATGGTGGAAAACATAGTTTAGCCACTGTGGAATTGAGCTAATCCTGAGTTTCCCAACTCAATGTCTCTGTACAATTGTAAGACATAACCAAGGTTGAGTCAAATATCACCATATTTACATTTAGACAGGGTATATCCAAGTTTTTAACTGTAATATTAGCATTGCTTGAGCCATCAGTGATGCATCACAGCAGTAATATGTAATATGTGCGATTGGTCAATTCATTTGTACATCGCACATTTATCAGGACTTTAATCTAGTCCAAGATAAATTTCCATCCATCCATCCAGTATCTGTAACCGCTTATCCAATTTTAGGGTCGCGGGGGGTCCAGAGCCTACCTGGAATCATCGGGCGCAAGGCGGGAATACACCCTGGAGGGGACGCCAGTCCTTCACAGGGCCCAAGATAAATTTCCACTACATAATAAACTAGCCAAGGCCACATCTTCCCAGACACTATGCATCATTTGAGTGATGTCAAAATGTCAAACATTCTAGAACAACCTCAAACTGTAAGCAAATATCTGTGGGCAAAGTCTGATATTACCATGTTGTTTGGTTAAGTGTGTGTATCATAATCTCCCATTTACTGATAGCAAGTAAAATCAACAGATGTGGACAGCCAATACAAATAGCCTTGAACTAAAATGTTCATCATAATTCGTTGTCTCTCTCTATAAAGGTGTTACATGCTTAAATATAACAGCTTGGGGTTCAGATTCGACTTTTTAATTTTAATATATACACTAAATATATACACTGTTATATACACTAAATTCCCACTCTTATAAATATATACATTCCACATAGGTTTTTTTCCAAAGGAGTTCTTCTTTTTTGTTTATTTCCTTTTCTTACCAAGTGTTGCAGGGCTCTTTTGTGTTCCAATTTCTCTACAACAGTTTTTACTCTCATTTTTCCCTTTGATTTTCAAATTATCAAACACCTAATTCTCTCAAACACCACCCAAAATGAACATCATGGACAGAGAGTACCGTCACTGTTAACTTTAAACATATTTAACCAATATATTGAGCCCTTTTTTAAAGGGCCCACAGTACTGTAAGAGCTCTCTGAGTCACAGCCCGAGCTCAGGTCATCCTGTGTAATCATATATTTGTGGGGGAAGCTCCAGCAATGATTAATGGAGTGAGCTCAGAGACAAGGGCGTTACTTGACTGAAGCAAACCAAACCAACTACAGTTTAAACACAGCTTTACAATTCCACTCTGCCATTTTCATTTCCAACACTTTTTCCTCACTCAAACATCTGTAAACAGGCAGGATATTAGCTGGAGCTGGATACAGTAGCGATTAGAGTTAGCAAAAACACCATCTTAAAATATAATACAGTTAGAGGGTTATTTTATTATAATTTTTTTTAATCTCCCCAACTGACACATTATCACAAAAATAAGATTTAAACAAAGTCATTGGTATATTTTATAATGAAACTCTGTAACAATAAAACGTAATGGCATTTAATACTGCTATTAAGTGAACTACTCAAGCAGATGTTAGCAAGGTCTTAAGCAAACAAAATAGGAATACATATTTAAATTATAAAAGTAATTAAGTTTATTAATATAGAATATAATTCACAGAAAATATATATCTGTGACAAAACTAGCACATTATCCACCAAGGAGAAAAAGCCTGTGCAAAAACGTTCAATGTTGTTCCGGTTAGCTCTCGTGTTCATGTTAGCTAATGGCACTCACCAAGCATTAATTTTATTTTCAGCTATTTTTGAAAAAGAAATGTGTTTCCAAAGACCAGTGCTAGCATCTAAAGTTTAAGCCTTCAGACCTCTGCAACTTTCGACCAAGCCCACATATTTCTAGCAGTTCACTATTTTTAACACTTACGTATTTCTCATTAGAACGAACAAAGTTTTCTTGGCATGATTTTTTTCTTTCCTTGTTCCTTCATGATTAATTGCAGCCTTCGTCAAGTTGTAAATAAGTGCTTATCTGCTGATCTTTATCAGGTTCTCAGTGGGTCGTTAGCTTTCCTAAGCACAGCTTCAGGTTTTAAATTTCACTTGTGGGAATGTTTCTTCTTTCTCAGTTTATAGAAAGGAGAACAAAGGGAACTGTGTGATGTTTCTTATCGAAAAAGAAGGGCTGTTATTACTCTATAATAATAGGGTTTCCTTGATAGCTCTCCAGGCAGAAAGGGTCGTCACCCAAAGGGCTCACAGGCCTGAAGCAAAAGTGTTTTAAATATAAGCTTTTAAATTTCTAACTACAGTGAAAATTAACTACTGTAATATTTGGCCACTTCACTATTAGTATGAGTGCCACTTGTTGGATTAAAATAAGGCAGAGACAGTATGCCATTAACTTTCTAACATGCCAATAACATCTTACATACATGCTTACAAAAAAAAAAAAAATCCCAAACATCCCAAAACATTTTTGTTGTGCTTTAATAAACACACTTTCAATAAAAAAAGTAAGTCATACAGTTGCAGTGGATAAAATAATTTTTAAGTTGATGTGATTGGTCCCTTAGGTATGTGAGGTATGAAACAGTGTGTTTGAAACCTTGTTTCTGAAATCTCACACTGCAATCTCAAAGTGAAAACGACCAACCATGCAGCACATGCTAACAAGACTAAACACTAGGGCTGTCCCGAATACCAGTTTTAGGGTGTCTGAGCTTCTGCCAGGATATTCGATGAATATTTGGGAGTTGTATATTGTTGTCATTAACAAAATCCACTTCCTACTCCTGCTTGAATATCCCACTCTCCAGGCTGTGCTGTGGCTCACAAATTTGAGCAGAGTAGTTTGATTAGTTTGATCTAATTTCAGGCACAAAGCTGATAAAATGAACTGTGGCGTCACCTCTCTTTGTTGCAAGTGTGTTGTTTTAGCATGTTGGGCTGTTTTATATGAGTTTTAGGCTTCATTTGCACAAAGACTTATGTTGATGAGCCTGAATATGGGTGGAGTGTTGCCTTTATCAATAAATCTCTCCAAAAAATAGAATATCCAAATCTCAAAATTAGAAACTGAATACATATCCAACAAACAAATATCTGAATACCTGAATACTTCGGGCTAGCCCCATTGTTCAGAAAATCAATGCACATCACTCACTTTAAAATTAAGGCTGAATTGTGCTCGCTGAGTCGTGGTGGGAGAGGCTGTAATAACATGAAAAGGCATCTGCATCTTACGTTCAGGTGACAGTGGCATATGCCAATGGCATCGATTTTTATTTTGGTGACAGTGGCATATGCCGATGACACTGACATCCAGTTTTACATTGGCATATACTCCACTTCATTGTTGAACATCTGCCAGTAGCCTAAGTTTAGCATTTTTGAGCTTGTTTCTAAAATGTTTTTGCATTTTTGGCCATGCTTCATAGAGATAAAGCCCACGAAAATAAGCCAAACCTGTAATATTTCCACGATATGGTCATGCAATTACTGTATCATTTAAGGTGGAACAGAATATCTGAGTAAGAAGCTGGCGAATAAGAAGCCAACTTCAGCGTTTATAAAATTTATAAAGCAGACGTTTGATAAGAAATAGAGGAACTAAATTGAGACATTAAAACAATACCTGGTTCAAACCAGTTCTGTAGTTGGAACGCAATGCCTCTGCACAACTTTGCACAGGGAGGGGTTTGTCTATATCATACACTAGGTATGTGACATATTCTTTGAACTTTGTCTCTCCTAGTGAGTGGACATTGTTCCCAGAGAGCTCTTCGCAAACAAACCTTTTAGTTTTGGTAAACCTTTGCTGTTCCGGGTCCTTCTTCCTACGTCCCAGAGAAAACGAATGCGCGAGTATTATCGAGGATGATTTAAAGGGAAACACTCAACAGTATCTACGAGAGAAAATTTTTCACAGGAAACTTTGATGTTTTTTTTCCCTTTTTTTTTTTTTTTAGACTGAACTACCTCAATACCTGCAAAGTCTGACCCCATTGTCGAACTTTGCAGGTATTTCAGTAAAGCACATAGAGTATTCATGTTTATGTGTCTACATTGCATAAAAAAAAAATAAAGTTATTTGTATAATATTGACATTCGCCCTGTAGAGGACTGGCGCCCTCTCCAGGGTGTGCTCCTGCCTTGCACCCATTGATTCCAGGTAGACTCTGATCCACAACGACCCTGAACTGGACAAACGGCTACAGACTAAATTAATGAATGAATGAACATAAGATGCTATAGGCACAGAGGCCGCTGTTCTGTGGCGTGTACACCAGCACAGAGGCCGCTGTTCTGTGGCGTGTACACCAGCACAGAGGCCGCTGTTCTGTGGCGTGTACACCAGCACAGAGGCCGCTGTTCTGTGGCGTGTACACCAGCACAGAGGCCGCTGTTCTGTGGCGTGTACACCAGCACAGAGGCCGCTGTTCTGTGGCGTGTACACCAGCACAGAGGCCGCTGTTCTGTGGCGTGTACACCAGCACAGAGGCCGCTGTTCTGTGGCGTGTACACCAGCACAGAGGCCGCTGTTCTGTGGCGTGTACACCAGCACAGAGGCCGCTGTTCTGTGGCGTGTACACCAGCACAGAGGCCGCTGATCTGTGGCGTGTACACCAGCACAGAGGCCGCTGATCTGTGGCGTGTACACCAGCACAGAGGCCGCTGATCTGTGGCGTGTACACCAGCACAGAGGCCGCTGATCTGTGGCGTGTACACCAGCACAGAGGCCGCTGATCTGTGGCGTGTACACCAGCACAGTGGCCGCTGATCTGTGGCGTGTACACCAGCACAGAGGCCGCTGTTCTGTGGCGTGTACACCAGCACAGAGGCCGCTGTTCTGTGGCGTGTACACCAGCACAGAGGCCGCTGTTCTGTGGCGTGTACACCAGCACAGAGGCCGCTGTTCTGTGGCGTGTACACCAGCACAGAGGCCGCTGTTCTGTGGCGTGTACACCAGCACAGAGGCCGCTGTTCTGTGGCGTGTACACCAGCACAGAGGCCGCTGTTCTGTGGCGTGTACACCAGCACAGAGGCCGCTGTTCTGTGGCGTGTACACCAGCACAGAGGCCGCTGTTCTGTGGCGTGTACACCAGCACAGAGGCCGCTGTTCTGTGGCGTGTACACCAGCACAGAGGCCGCTGTTCTGTGGCGTGTACACCAGCACAGAGGCCGCTGTTCTGTGGCGTGTACACCAGCACAGAGGCCGCTGTTCTGTGGCGTGTACACCAGCACAGAGGCCGCTGTTCTGTGGCGTGTACACCAGCACAGAGGCCGCTGTTCTGTGGCGTGTACACCAGCACAGAGGCCGCTGTTCTGTGGCGTGTACACCAGCACAGAGGCCGCTGTTCTGTGGCGTGTACACCAGCACAGAGGCCGCTGTTCTGTGGCGTGTACACCAGCACAGAGGCCGCTGTTCTGTGGCGTGTACACCAGCACAGAGGCCGCTGTTCTGTGGCGTGTACACCAGCACAGAGGCCGCTGTTCTGTGGCGTGTACACCAGCACAGAGGCCGCTGATCTGTGGCGTGTACACCAGCACAGAGGCCGCTGATCTGTGGCGTGTACACCAGCACAGAGGCCGCTGTTCTGTGGCGTGTACACCAGCACAGAGGCCGCTGTTCTGTGGCGTGTACACCAGCACAGAGGCCGCTGATCTGTGGCGTGTACACCAGCACAGAGGCCGCTGATCTGTGGCGTGTACACCAGCACAGAGGCCGCTGTTCTGTGGCGTGTACACCAGCACAGAGGCCGCTGTTCTGTGGCGTGTACACCAGCACAGAGGCCGCTGATCTGTGGCGTGTACACCAGCACAGAGGCCGCTGATCTGTGGCGTGTACACCAGCACAGAGGCCGCTGATCTGTGGCGTGTACACCAGCACAGTGGCCGCTGATCTGTGGCGTGTACACCAGCACAGAGGCCGCTGATCTGTGGCGTGTACACCAGCACAGAGGCCGCTGTTCTGTGGCGTGTACACCAGCACAGAGGCCGCTGTTCTGTGGCGTGTACACCAGCACAGAGGCCGCTGATCTGTGGCGTGTACACCAGCACAGAGGCCGCTGATCTGTGGCGTGTACACCAGCACAGAGGCCGCTGATCTGTGGCGTGTACACCAGCACAGTGGCCGCTGATCTGTGGCGTGTACACCAGCACAGTGGCCGCTGTTCTGCAGTGTGTACCGGCACAGAGGCCGCTGATCTGTGGCGTGTACACCAGCACAGAGGCCGCTGATCTGTGGCGTGTACACCAGCACAGTGGCCGCTGTTCTGCAGTGTGTACCGGCACAGGACCAGTTGTGCTGCTGGGTGTACCGGCACAGTAGCCGCTGTGACATACTTCCGGTATTAGTGTGACGGGACAAAAGAGGACAGCACAGTAACATCTCGGCTACAGCTCCTACTGGTGACTTTAAAGAAATAAGCCCAAATTCGGTTAAAATGAACACACCTGGCAACCGTTGCGGCACATGGGGGACGAATACACACAATGAATTCAGATATTTGAAAATATATTTTTGACCAGTCGAAATAGAATTTGAGATATCTTTAATACTAATTCAGGATTTATGACTCATCAGTTGACGAATTCGCTGATGTCATTAGATATATCTTTGAAAATTCGACTAGGCAAAATATATCTGAAATTACTGTTCTTAGTCAGATTGTAAATGCAGATAACTTAAATTGTGATTCTGACTAGTCAAAATATAATTGTCACTAATCAAAACTCTGTTGGAGATATCCAGTTTTTAATTAAAGATAGTCAGAAGCTATTTAATGTTAAAACGACTTGCCATACTTAAGGTTTTCTCCAATGGAAGGCCTTAAATCCGGGCGTACTTACATATTCATGATAGGATTTACATCACACACTGTAGCTAACACAAAACATAAATCCTTTCTGAACATAGTCCCTATGTTTCATCTGATTTATTCATAACATTGTGAGCTAAGTGCTGACCTATGGCTACGTTGAGTCCTACGTGAGCAGTGTGAAGACTGCAGTACTAAGCTGATCCCCATAGCAACTGGAAGTTTATTTTTCACAATAAAAGACTCTGGTGTTTAAGACCATGTTATTATATATCGCTAACTTAATTCATAACATGCTCTAAACCTTTTCATAATTTTATATCAAACAAATATCACTATTCTCTCACACTATGTGTGTGACACATACTGAGGCGTAATTCATTCTCATTGATGAATTATGTGCATTATTTTAATAGCATACTGCTAAACAATAGTGTCGATACTAACCCATAGTGAAATTAACTTTCCAGATCCTCCTCTTTCTGTAAACATGTATAATATTTTTAAAGATACATTCATTTACTCATGTTTTATTTAATTATGTGTATCTACTTTTATATATACACATTAAAAACTTGAGAGGTTAAATCTCCTTCAAAATGAAATTGAACAAAAAAAAATCTGAATTAAAAACTGCTTTTTTCAGCAGTAAATTCTGTGGTGGTTGAAGTGAGGGGTTTATATATAAACGTTCAACAATATAATGTATTATATTTAAATATGTATAATGTTTATACAAAATCTCATAAAAAAACATTGTTCAGAATATTAAACACTGGAATGTTTCCGTTATTTGGTATGCTAATGCTTTATGTTGTTTCAGCAATACACCAGTAGGTGGCAGTAAAGCATCATGATTCACGAAATACACAAACTTAACGTGTCGGAATTACACGCTACGTGTTAACACCGAGAATCCAACACGTTTGGAGGCCAACGGCGTCCCATACAGTATATGCCAATGTAATGTGACGTAAGAGGTCGATGTCAACGGCATTTGACAGTCACCCGTACGACGTAAGGTGCCGATCACTTTCCATGTTATTACCGCTACTGGAGAGTGCTGGAGTCGTTCGCTAACTCGTGCATACACGGTGCCACTAAGGGCACGGAGTGTAAACGAGTACACCAGAGCTACGTGGAGATGTTCTAATTGGACAAAACTAATTGTAGCTGTACTATGTTTCGTTGTAAGTAGGATGCTGTAGCCTGTTAGGCTTGTTTTAGGCTTCATTCAAGACTTATGTTGACAAGGCTGAATACATGTGGAGTGAAGGGTTGTCTTTATCGCCACATTTATAAAAAAAAATAAATAAATAAATAAAAATTAAAAACAAATATCAGAATCTCACAATTATAAACCGAATCCCTATCCAAGGAACGAATATCAGAATAGCCAAATATTCAGGGCCAGCCCTACTAAACCCCACCACACACACGCTAGCAAAACTAAACACTGGATTTACACTGGTGTGTGGTTTTAGGATTAGAGAGGGGGAAATGTGTCTTTAAAATAATAAGGAAATTATTTAGCCAAGAATTTGCAAATAAATAAATCAATCAATAAATAACAATAACAATAACAATAATAAATAAACTTTTAAAAAGTTGTCAGATGTAATGGAATACAAATGTAAGAATTGTGATTAAAAAGCAATAGCATGCCGCTATGCTAACAGCATCCTGAACATCAGGAGAAATAACAGACCAAAAGTCCCCATCCCCCTCATTGTTCCCAGACCATCACAAGATTACAGACAGAGTCGAGGGAACAGGGAAGAGGGAAAGAAAGATGGAGAGGAAGAGAGAAAAAAACAGACGATGAATAAAAAACAGAAGGAGAAGCAGACGATAAAATACAACATGGCAGCTGACTCACATGTGGATTTCTAGCATCAAATCCCCGCAACATTTTTCTCAAATTCCTTGTCCGTTACTCCTGTCAAAAGCAATGTCTCGCAGCCTTCTTCCCCCCAACTCTCTCTTTCGCTGTGCTGCCTCTGTTCTTCCATTAAAGAGAGAGAAAGAAAGGCTCTCTCAGAGAAGCAGCCACATTGGCAAAGGGCCAGGGCTGGGACGGGCTCGCGATCTGATTGGCTGCTCTGAGGAGAATGTGGCTAAAAAGGCTCCACCTCCACATCCTCCCTAGCATTGAGGGGAAAGGACACGCACACACTCTCTCTTCAGCAGGTTGAAGTCAATGTCGGCCACACACCTCTTTCCAAGCTCAGCAGTGTTAGTAGGACCAAGCACAAACATAGCAATGAGATGGGAGAAACAAACAAACCAAGAAAAACTTCTGCTCCTCACTGCTGTGCGCTGGGGTCAGAGTGAACAGCAAGATGCTCATTATCATTTAAAGGAACAGGCGCTGAAAGCAGTCGTTGTGAACAGGGCTGTTTAGACAAGGGGACATTACAATCTGGACACTGTAACAATGGAAATCCCTTTTTGGTGATTTATAGAACTGTATACAACACATTCTCCATTAATCTGAAGAACACTTTGTAAACATATATTCTTTTGAACCAGGAACCCGTGGTGAACCATGATTTTTAAGAATGTAGTCTAGAAGGATATGTGTAATAACTTTTCTATGGTATAGTACATGGGGGGGGGGGTTGTCTGTCTCTCTCTCTGTGTTTGTGTTTGTGTGTGCGTATAGAAGGGCCCAAACTGCTTAGTCCTATGTGCAAAGTCTTATGACTAGGGAAAAATGCTAGTGCATTTGAGCTAAAACTACACACTGTTGTTCTTTTTTTTCTATCAGAGTTCTGTCTAAAATTTGTGTGCGACACAGCATTCATAAATTCCACCAAATACTATTTAAACCCCAACACAATTGTATTTTTAAAAAAGGAGAACCTAAAGTGCCCACTGAGTTCTAGAGAAAGCTGAAGCTGACATGGGATCCACTTAGGTCTCACATCCAAAAGTAAACGGCCAGGACTGGTCCCTAATATGGCACTGAAATTCTGAAAGCTCACGCATGCTCCCAGCATTGATTGAATACATAGTATTATCATAAATAAATACGTTTTATAATGCTCCACGTTTCACATCAACAACTGCAATAAATCCTTTTGTACATTAATTGCTGCACTTGTAATTCCTTTAACACAAGACTAATTCTGCTCTCTTCGTCATGGTGCGTGCAGTTAGTGTTGTTAACGTATGGACAAAAACCCTTATATACTCAGAAAAGCCTACTATTGATCACAATCAAAACATGTATCATAATAAAAATAAATCAGTAATTCTGACGAAAATCATGTGTGTAATTAATAGGTTAAGCTGGGAGAAGCTGGTTTTTCCCGCAGGGTTAAGTAAGTTACGCAGAATGAACAAAAATTTTACCAACACACATCAGCAAAAATAGCTCAGTTTTAGGTAAAAACAGTCCTACTGACCGAGTACATTTGTGTAAACAGTCACAAAGTAGGGTGTGATAACTTTGACCCACTGAGGGTAACATTCAGAAAATTAAAATTATGGATGTCATTTTTACAAAACCACATGCAATTTAAGAAATTACAGCGCCATCTTCTGGTAGTGGTCAACAAAACATTATTGCAAGTTAAATTAAAATTCACAAATCTTTCCCAAATCAAATCTGTAAATCTAATCGTGTGTGGTCTGGAGGTTGAATGGTTTGTTGCACACTCATTCAGTTGGTTTAAACTGTTGAAGTGTCGAATTGTTGAAGAAAAAAAAGCATTTTTTCTAATAGGTTTGTCTTTGAGATCTTCATAAAAACGGGCTCAACGAAGTTGGGCTCAGTTTATCCAGCCAAGCTATAAAACCCTGTACTTGTCAAATATCTCAGCTGAACGACACACCTGAAGGCCTAAAGTTCGATGGGAATGTGCCTCAAGCTCAGTAAATATCAGACTGCTTAAGGCTTAAACTGGAAAATCCTGTATTTAAACACCCTTTATTTGAGTTTAACCTAAAACCCGAAGAACAAAAGTTGGATTGTCCCTTCAGCATTTCTAATATTAGATGAGTCCGGGCTCATGCTATGTACAGTACAACTTTGTAACCAGCTTTCATGGACAAATGAACCTAATTTAATAAGGAAGTGTAGTTACAATTTTCTCCTAATAAACCTCGTTTATATGTTGCATTCTGTGGTTAAATTGATTAAAAGTTCTCGATATTAACTTTGTTTTTGTATAAAAACACACACACACACACACTGTCTAAAACTAAAGAGTTGCCATCCGCATAAACACAGCTGGACTAACTATAGCTAGCTAACCATCAAACCCGACCAACCCCCATCTCACCAAAAATGAACAGCCATTAGCATGCTAAGCGCAGACACTATATTATCTCTTTTTACCTTTATTCAGAGACGGGCTTCATGTTCCCTTTCTGAGAGAAATGCGTTAGCGATCTCAGCAAAGTTACACAAACTTTCTCTCCTGCATCTCAGTTGGATCAGAATGGTCACATTTAGCTTAGCTTAGCTTAGCCTTGACTAGCTGAAACCTTTTTCTTCGCCATTTTCAGACTGTTGTTATCAGTCAGACTGCCACCTAGAGTTCAAACAATGATTTAATTGAAAAACTATTTTTGTCAAGAAATAGTGGGTGACCTAAGCACCAATTCTTTGTGTTGCAATTATATATCATACAATATATTTCATACAATTTCGACAAAGTAGAAATTAAAATCTCGATAAAACACTAAACTAATTTTGCATTAACAATGACACCAAACATTAAAAGAAATAAATACAACGATTTAAAGTAATAAATAAATACGACCACCATTAATAAAAAAGATCTGTGCAATAAATCTTAAATAACAGAAAAACTGAACTTTGTAAACACAGTACAGAGTATTCAAGTATTAGGTCTAGCCTAGTATTTAAGAAAAGAAAGTGCACATTTTTTCAGTAAATAACCATAGATAAGTACAAATAACTTGATTATTTAAAAAAAAAACAACTCGATAAACGTCATAAACACCTTTCTAATGACGTGCGTGTTACATCACATTCAGTTGCAAGGTTTCTTCAAAGTTGACGTTACCAAGAGTCCATTTTCCATCAACTCATTACTTTGCGAAAGTGTCACCTGTAGCGTTACTTTTTCAAAGTACATAACAAACACCAAATAAAATATGTTATATATCATACACTAAACAAAGCCAAGTTCTCTCTGTTTAAAAGTGACTAAAAACGAGTATTTAGGAGTATCGCTGCTGAGCTGGTGAACAAGAACAGGGGAGAAAAAAGATGTGCCTCGACTCGAGTTAAATGCAATCACAGAAACCACATATACGTAGCAATTACAGTTTAAAAATACAGTTTTTTATTATTTACTTCGGTAAAATAGTAATATTTTCATTTGTTTACAAATCAGAAAGCAGATAACTGTCCACTGCTCAATAACTCTTTACTCTATTCAAAATAAGATGCGCGAAAGGAAAATGAACCGGTTCCCTATGGGGTGAAAATATCCAGGCACAGTACTGGCGTTGTTGCTAAGTTACATGTATTCTGCGGAGTGAAGAGCTTGGCAATATTGGTAATATTGGCACTCCTTGAACGTCTCTCAGCCAATCACAATGAAGGGTCGGAACTAACTGTGGTATAATGAACGGGGAATCGGTTAATTTTCCATTTCCTAAAGTAAAGAGTTAAGGCGCAGTGGACCGTTATCTGCTTTCTGTTTTGTAAACAACAGAACATCGGAAAGTAATAAGTAATAAGTAAATTGCTACGTCTGTGTGGTTTGTTTGATTGTGTTTAACAGATTGTGTTTAGACAGAGGGCAGCTCTGAATAACGTAGCCTTGTTTGAAATGTGTGACAGAATGGAACTATTTTTCCTTGCGGAAAGTTGATAAACAAACAAATCATTTTCACTATCTTTCACTGTTTTTAAAGACATTTAAATTTTAAACCTAATAATAAACATAGATTACAAACTGTGGTATAATCACAATAATACACTGGAGGTTTATGCACTCCCTCTCGTGTATATTGCTTAAATCCTACCCTCCTCCAAAAGTTACACAGTGAAGTTTCTGCAGTGTTAAGCCTTGAGTATCCATGTCAGAGGCTCTGTTCTCTCTATTATAGCTCAGTGAATCATCACACCAATTTTAATGCTGTAATTCATTTGGCTTGTCAATTACTGTTATTTGAAATCTTATTAATTTGGCTTGTCAACGCCAAATTACTGTTCTTAGTAATCTTTTTCTTTTTATTATTTTCTTTGCATTTTTACAAGGCTATTACTTCTAGGGTGTTTAAGTTACAGCCACAAAATTTCACAGAATCATAGAACCTATAGCCAATTAAGTTGCTTGCGCTTTTTGGAGCGATTTGACTTATGGATTTTCGAATACAAAGTAGCCAAAATCTCCAAAGTAGGAATTTTTCTCATAGGAGTACATTCGCCAAAATTTCAACCTGCCTTGCCTTGCCTTGCCTCTAACTCAGGTGTCTTTCTGAATAGGCCTTATCCGGCTTTATGTTTTCTTGGTAAAAACCTTATATGTTCTCATAGAAACCTCCTTTTAAATTGTAAATGGTAAGACATTTTCCCCTTTCTAACACCTGTAAATATGAAATAGTAGAGTTTTTGAGTTATGAGTGTTTGTTCGGCACTCGGGAGGGTCCCAGGCCCGATAGACTTCAATGTATTTTTTTGACTGGGTGAGAACACCTTTAAAATGTTTGTGTGTTTCTACACTGCCATAACACAAAAATTGTTGCTCAATCTGCACAGTTATTGCAGATTGCTAAAGGGTTCTTTCTCATACAATGTGATTAGTTTTTAGCACTCGTTCAAACAGGACGATGGCTGTCTCTCAATACAAAGTACACCAAGTTCGAACTGCTGTACTTGGTAGTACCCACTTGGTGAGTTCGACTTGCGAGTACAAAGTCCAGAGGACGCTGTGGTCGTTATGTAACTGGAACTCCAGTGTATTTGATGAGTCACCTTCTTCGTGGCGTGAAAAAATATGATAGTGCTGAGGTTGGTGTGAAATGCATTCTGGGATATCTGACTCTCTCAAGTTCTACAGAAGTCACGTCCCAGTGCACTCTCGATATTATGCGTGGACACATCTGGTTATTTGAACTCCACTTGGCTAGATGTGGACTTATAAATGGAACAGTACTTGGACCGAAACTGATGACTTTTCCCAAGAACACATATTGAGAAACTCCCACTTTCACACAGACACTCATAGCCTATACTCACAGACTGCCTGAGATAAATGTGGCTGGATTTTTAAGGTGGAACATGAAATTCCAGCAGCGGTTTATTGAATAAGGTAGACTAACCCTGTGTTCAAAATGGCCCCCTATTCAGTATTCCCCATATTACTCATTATACAGTAAATGGGCTTCAGGAGGCAGTGGCGCAGCAGGTAGTGTCATAGTCATAAAGCTCTAGGGACCTGGAGGTTGTGGGTTCAAGTCCCCACATTTAAGCATACATATGCATACAAAGAGAATTTAAGAGCAATTTTATTAAGAAACTGAGGAGGCATATGACCACTGCATGTAATGCATAAAATAAGCTAAAATTATCCTCCAAAGGAACTAGGCCCTGCTTTCTGTCCAGATAAAAATTCTTTAACCGCAGTTCAGTTTCCCAAGTACTTTACCATGAATAATTGTGTAGCCAGGTTTACTGCATGCCATGTGCTGTGGGTGATGTGAGTACCAACAGGCGGCTGCACAAATTCAACAGATCAGACCCCATCATGGAAAAAAACTAAAGGGGGAGGGTTTTGCTGACAAACAGAATCCAGGCATTAAAGTGATGGATGTGTGGAGATGGGGTGTTCTAGAGAGAGAGAGAGAGAGAGAAAGAGGGAAAGAAAGAGCAGCAGTGCGGTGCATCAGCTGTCCTGCTGCATTGCAGTGCTGCATTCAGGTTTTTAAAAAAAAGGAGGGGAGTGGGGCTTGCATAAGTGCTGCCAGGGCTCACAAGACCAGAGAGGGAGAAAG